>NC_069502.1:780507225-780747225 GCF_027579735.1 Bombina bombina | reverse complement strand
GGCCCAGGTGGAAGCCACAGCTCCAGTAGAATGAGCTGTAATCCTTTCAGGGGGCTGCTGTCCAGCAGTCTCATAGGCTAAGCGTATTATGCTCCAAAGCCAAAAGGAGAGAGAGGTTGCCGAGACTTTTTGACCTCTCCTCTGTCCAGAGTAAACGACAAACAGGGCAGATGTTTGACGAAAATCTTTAGTAGCCTGTAAGTAAAACTTCAAGGCACGGACTACGTCCAGATTATGCAAAAGATGTTCCTTCTTTGAAGAAGGATTAGGACACAATGATGGAACAACAATCTCTTGATTGATATTCCTGTTAGAAACCACCTTAGGTAAAAACCCAGGTTTGGTACTCAGAACTACCTTGTCTGAATGAAAAATCAGATAATGAGAATCACAATGTAAGGCAGATAACTCAGACTCTTCGAGCCGAGGAAATAGCCATCAAAAACAGAACTTTCCAAGATAAGTTTAATATCAATGGAATGAAGGGGTTCAAACGGAACTCCCTGAAGAACTTTAAGAACCAAGTTTAAGCTCCACGGGGGAGCAACAGTTTTAAACACAGGCTTAATCCTAACCAAAGCCTGACAAAATGCCTGGACGTCTGGAACTTCTGCCAGACGCTTGTGCAAAAGAATAGACGGAGCAGAGATCAGTCCTTTTAAAGAACTAGCTGATAAGCCTTTGTCCAAACCCTCTTGGAGAAAGGACAATATCCTAGGAATCCTAACCTTACTCCATGAGTAACTCTTGGATTCACACCAATAAAGATATTTACGCCATATCTTATGGTAGATTTTCCTGGTGACAGGCTTCCGAGCCTGTATTAAGGTATCAATGACTGACTCGGAGAAGCCACGCCTTGATAGAATCAAGCGTTCAATCTCCATGCAGTCAGTCTCAGAGAAAGTAGATTTGGATGATTGAAAGGACCTTGTATTAGAAGGTCCTGCCTCAGAGGCAGAGTCCATGGTGGAAGAGATGACATGTCCACTAGGTCTGCATACCAGGTCCTGTGTGGCCACGCAGGCGCTATCAGAATCACCAATGCTCTCTCCTGTTTGATTTTGGCAATCAGTCGAGGGAGCAGAGGAAACGGTGGAAACACATAGGCCAGGTTGAAGAACCAAGGAGCTGCTAGAGCATCTATCAGCGTTGCTCCCGGGTCCCTGGACCTGGATCCGTAACAAGGAAGCTTGGCGTTCTGGCGAGATGCCATGAGATCCAGTTCTGGTTTGCCCCAACGATGGACCAGTTGAGCAAACACCTCCGGATGGAGTTCCCACTCCCCCGGATGAAAAGTCTGACGACTTAGAAAATCCGCCTCCCAGTTCTCTACTCCTGGGATGTGGATCGCTGACAGGTGGCAAGAGTGAGACTCTGCACAGCAAATTATCTTTGAGACTTCTAAAATCGCTAGGGAACTCCTGGTTCCCCCTCGATGGTTGATGTAAGCCACAGTCGTGATGTTGTCCGACTGAAATCTGATGAACATCAGTGTTGCTAACTGAGGCCAAGCTAGAAGAGCATTGAATATTGCTCTTAACTCCAGAATATTTATTGGGAGGAGTTTCTCCTCCTGAGTCCACGATCACTAAGCCTTCAGGGAGTTCCAGACTGCGCCCCAACCTAGAAGGCTGGCATCTGTTGTTACAATCGTCCAATCTGGCCTACGAAAGGTCATACCCTTGGAAAGATGGACCCGAGAAAGCCACCAGAGAAGAGAATTTCTGGTCTCTTGATCCAGATTTAGTAGAGGGGACAAATCTGAGTAATCCCCATTCCACTGACTTAGCATGCATAATTGCAGCGGTCTGAGATGCAGGCGCGCAAATGGCACTATGTCCATTGCCGCTACCATTAAGCCGATTACTTCCATGCACTGAGCCACTGATGGGCGTGGAATGGAATGAAGGACACGGCAAGCATTTAGAAGTTTTGATAACCTGGACTCCGTCAGGTAAATTTTCATCTCTACAGAATCTATGAGTCCCTAGGAAGGAGACTCTTGTGAGTGGTCATAGAGAACTCTTTTCCACGTTCACTTTCCACCCATGCGACCTCAGAAATGCCAGAACTCTCTCTGTATGAGGACTTGGCAATTTGAAAGCTTGACGTCTATCAGGATGACGTCTGTATCAGGATGTCGTCTAGATACGGAGCCACCGCTATGCCTCGCGGTCTTAGAACCGCCAGAAGTGAGCCCAGAACCTTTGTAAAAATTCTCGGGGCAGTGGCCAACCCGAAGGGAAGAGCTACAAATTGGTAATGCCGGTCTAGAAAGGCAAACCTTAGGAACCGATGATGATCTTTGTGAATCGGTATGTGAAGGTAGGCATCCTTTAAGTCCACTGTGGTCATGTACTGACCCTCTTGGATCATGGGTAGGATGGTCCGAATAGTTTCCATTTTGAATGATGGAACTCTGAGGAATTTGTTTAAGATCTTTAGATCCAAGATTGGTCTGAAGGTTCCCTCTTTCTTGGGAACCACAAACAGATTTGAATAAAATCCCTGTCCTTGTTCCGTCCGCGGAACTGGATGGATCACTCCCATTACTAGGAGGTCTTGCACACAGCTTAGGAATGCCTCTTTCTTTATCTGGTTTGATGATAACCTTGAAAGATGAAATCTCCCTTGTGGAGGAGAAGCTTTGAAGTCCAGAAGATATCCCTGAGATATGATCTCCAACGCCCAGGGATCCTGAACATCTCTTGCCCACGCCTGGGCGAAGAGAGAAAGTCTGCCCCCCACTAGATCTGTTTCCGGATAGGTGGCCGTTCCTTCATGCTGTCTTGGGGGCAGCAGCAGGCTTCCTTGCCTGCTTGCCCTTGTTCCAGGACTGGTTAGGTTTCCAGGCCTGTCTGGAATGAGCAACAGTTCCCTCTTGTTTTGAAGCGGAGGAAGTTGATGCTGCTGCTGCCTTGAAATTTCGAAAGGCACGAAAATAAGACTATTTGGCCTTTGATTTGGCCCTGTCCTGAGGAAGGGTATGACCCTTGCCTCCAGTAATGTCAGCAATAATTTCCTTCAAGCCAGGCCCGAATAAGGTCTGCCCCTTGAAAGGAATATTGAGTAATTTAGACTTTGAAGTCACGTCAGCTGACCAGGATTTAAGCCATAGCGCCCTACGCGCCTGGATGGCGAATCCGGAATTCTTAGCCGTTAGTTTAGTCAAATGAACAATGGCATCAGAAACAAATGAGTTAGCTAGCTTAAGCGTTCTAAGCTTGTCAATAATTTCATTCAATGGAGCTGTCTGGATGGCCTCTTCCAGGGCCTAAAACCAGAATGCCGCCGCAGCAGTGACAGGCGCAATGCATGCAAGGGGCTGTACAATAAAACCTTGTTGAAAAAACATTTTCTTAAGGTAACCCTCCAATTTTGTATCCATTGGATCTGAAAAAGCACAACTGTCCTCAACCGGGATAGTGGTACGCTTTGCTAAAGTAGAAACTGCTCCCTCCACCTTAGGGACCGTCTGCCATAAGTCCTGTGTAGTGGCGTCTATTGGAAACATTTTTCTAATTATAGGAGGTGGGGAAAAGGGCACACCGGGTCTATCCCACTCCTTGCTAATAATTTCTGTAAGCCTTTTAGGTATAGGAAAAACGTCAGTACACACCGGCACCGCATAGTATCTATCCAGCCTACACAATTTCTCTGGAATTGCAACTGTGTTACAGTCATTCAGAGCAGCTAATACCTCCCCAAGCAATACACGGAGGTTCTCAAGCTTAAATTTAAAATTAGAAATCTCTGAATCAGGTTTCCCCGAGTCAGAGATGTCACCCACAGACTGAAGCTCTCCGTCCTCATGTTCTGCATACTGTGACGCAGTATCAGACATGGCTCTAACAGCATTTGCGCGCTCTGTATCTCTCCTAACCCCAGAGCTATCGTGCTTGCCTCTTAATTCAGGCAATCTAGATAATACCTCTGACAGGGTATTATTCATGATTGCAGCCATGTCCTGTAAGGTAATCGCTATGGGCGTCCCTGATGTAATTGGCGCCATATTAGCGTGCTTCCCCTGAGCGGGAGGCGAAGGGTCTGACACGTGGGGAGAGTTAGTAGGCATAACTTCCCCCTCGACAGAACCCTCTGGTGATAATTCTTTTATAGATAAAGACTGATCTTTACTGTTTAAGGTGAAATCAATACATTTAGTACACATTCTCCTATGGGGCTCCACCATGGCTTTCAAACATAATGAACAAGTAGGTTCCTCTGTGTCAGACATGTTTAAACAGACTAGCAATGAGACTAGCAAGCTTGGAAAACACTTTAAAACAAGTTTACAAGCAATATAAAAAACGTTACTGCGCCTTTAAGAAACACAAATTTTCCCAAATTTTGAAATAACAGTGAAAAAATGCCTGGATCATGCAGGAAGAAGCTGGATGTCTGTGTCTAATTTTTGCTGTGCAAAAAAATGACAAAATAGGCCCCTCCCACTCATATTACAACAGTGGGAAGCCTCAGGGAACTGTTTCTAGGCAAAATTCAAGCCAGCCATGTGGAAAAAACTAGGCCCCAATAAGTTTTATCACCAAACATATGTAAAAAACGATTAAACATGCCAGCAAACGTTTTAAAATACACTTTTATAAGAGTATGTATCTCTATTAATAAGCCTGATACCAGTCGCTATCACTGCATTTAAGGCTTTACTTACATTACTTCGGTATCAGCAGCATTTTCTAGCAAATTCCATCCCTAGAAAAATATTTTAACTGCACATACCTTATTGCAGGAAAACCTGCACGCTATTCCCCCTCTGAAGTTACCTCACTCCTCAGAATATGTGAGAACAGCAAAGGATCTTAGTTACTTCTGCTAAGATCATAGAAAACGCAGGCAGATTCTTCTTCTAAATACTGCCTGAGATAAACAGTACACTCCGGTACCATTTAAAAATAAACTTTTGATTGAAGAAATAAACTAAGTATAAAACACCACAGTCCTCTTACGACCTCCATCTTAGTTGAGAGTTGCAAGAGAATGACTGGATATGGCAGTGAGGGGACAAGCTATATAGCAGCTCTGCTGTGGGTGATCCTCTTGCAACTTCCTGTTGGGAAGGAGAATATCCCACAAGTAATGGATGATCCGTGGACTGGATACACTTAACAAGAGAAATAAATACTATTTTACTATAGAAAAAAATAGCATAATTAGCAGGAGTAGAGATAGCCCCAATAAATTGGAGAACCCTCAAAATTGAAATTAACTGCCGGCAAAGAATATAGTTTAAAACCTTTGAAGAAGGAATAAAAGAAAATTCTCAGCCTATTCCATTCCCTAGTATGAGGAACTGGAAAAAACCTCTGAAAACACAGAAGAATAAATAAGCAGAAATAAAATGTTAGCTAGTCTTGAAAAAGAACTAGCTACCTTAATATCAAAAATAATCAACACCTTTTCAACAAGAACAAATGTACTTTAATAAAAAAGTAGATTTGTTAGTGTCAATATCTGATGAAGAAAACTCTGAATGAGAAAAAACATCATCAGAGAAACATAAACCAGTATGTTGTTGGTCATTTGAAACTTCAATAATTAAAAAAAGTTTGAAAAAGACCTAAAAATGTTATTAGAATGTACGATGTCAGACAAAGCCTTTAAAATAGAATCAGAAAAATATTCTTATAAATCTTCTAAGTATTTCTTGTACATAAGATGTAAAAAGAATAGCAATATATACAGCATAAATACTAATGGATTCTGCATGTAAAAGTTTAACATGAAACTTATAACAAACCATAGCTAAAAATAAACATTTCATAACATTTAAAATAAATGAACTTAGCTTTGGTAGGACTGAACTCAGTCAACGGAATCCCTTAGTACGTTTTGAAACAGGAACAGTGAAATCTTGCAATATGTAATAGAAAAAAGCAAAATTATCAAATTCCTTAAATGACAGTTTCAGGAATGGGAAAGAATGCAAAATAATAAGCTTCTAGAAACCAGAAGCAATAAAAAAGTGAGGTTTAAATAATGTGAGGAAAAAAGTGGAACAAAAAAGACGCCCATAATTTTGGCGCCAAGTATGACGCCACAACCTCTGACGCCGAAAAACGACGCCCACATTTTTTTGGCGCAAAAAAATGTCTGAATACGCATGCGTCAAAAAAGACGTTAACAGAATACAACTTCCGGCGTCAACTACAGCGCCGGAAATGACAAATTTTTGCGCCAAAAAAGTCAGCGCCAAAAATGAGGCAATAAAAAGAAACATTTTCTGCCCCCACGAGCCTAACAGTACGCAGGGAAAAATGGTCAATTGAAAATTATCAAGGTAAGTAAAAAATAAATGAAATGCATTATCCCAAATAATGAAACTGACAGTCTGAATTTTAAAGGAATACTGATTATCCTGAATCAAGGCAAATATAAGTTTATAGACATATATTTAGAACTTTACATATAAAGTGCCCAACCATAGCTTAGAGTGTCACAAAAAAATAAGACTTACTTACCCCAGGACACTCATCTACATATAGTAGATAGCCAAGCCAGTACTGAAACGAGAATCAGTAGAGGTAATGGTATATAAGAGTATATCGTCGATCTGAAAAGGGAGGTAGGAGAAGAAATCTCTATGACCGATAACAGAGAACCTATGAAAAAGATCCCCTAGAGGAAGACCATTGATTTCAAATAGGCAATACTCTCTCACATCCCTCTGACATTCGCTGCACTCTGAGAGGAAAACCGGGCTTCAACCTGTTGTGAAGCGCATATCAACGTATAATCTAGCACAAACTTACTTCACCACCTCCACGGGAGGCAAAGTTTGTAAAACTGAATTGTGGGTGTGGTGAGGGGTGTATTTATAGGCATTTTGAGGTTTGGGAAACTTTGCCCCTCCTGGTAGGAATGTATATCCCATACGTCACTAGCTCATGGACTCTTGCTAATTACATGAAAGAAATACCTGCCTTAAAATGACAGGGCGGGCCGTGGACTGGATACACCACAAGAGAAATAAATTTATCAGGTAAGCATAAATTATGTTTTCTCTTGTAAGGTGTATCCAGTCCACGGATCATCCATTACTTGTGGGATACCAATACCAAAGCTAAAGTACACGGATGAAGGGAGGGACAAGGCAGGTACTTAAACGGAAGGTACCACTGCCTGTAAAACCTTTATCCCAAAAATAGCCTCCGAAGAAGCAAAAGTATCAAATTTGTAGAATTTTGAAAAAGTATGAAGCGAAGACCAAGTTGCCGCCTTGCAAATCTGTTCAACAGAAGCCTCATTCTTAAAGACCCATGTGGAAGCCACAGCTCTAGTAGAATGAGCTGTAATCCTTTCTGGAGGCTGCTGGCCAGCAGTCTCATAGGCTAAGCGGATTATGCTTCTTAGCCAAAAAGAAAGTGAGGTAGCCGAAGCCTTTTGACCTCTCCTCTGTCCAGAGTAGACAACAAAGCAGATGTTTGACGAAAATCTTTAGTAGCTTGTAAATAAAACTTTAAAGCACGAACCACGTCCAGATTGTGTAATAGACGTTCCTTCTTTGAAGAAGGATTAGGACACAAAGATGGAACAACAATCTCTTGATTGATATTCTTATTAGATACCACCTTAGGTAAAAACCCAGGTTTGGTACGCAGGACTACCTTATCCGCATGGAAGATCAGATAAGGAGAATCACATTGTAAAGCAGATAACTCTGAGACTCTACGAGCCAAGGAAATAGCTACCAAAAACAGAACTTTCCAAGATAAAAGTTTGATATCTATGGAATGAAGAGGTTCAAACGGAACTCCTTGAAGAACCTTAAGAACCAGATTTAAGCTCCATGGCGGAGCAACAGGTTTAAACACAGGCTTGATTCTAACTAAAGCCTGACAGAATGCCTGAACGTCTGGAACATCTGCCAGACGCTTGTGCAAAAGAATAGACAGGGCAGAAATCTGTCCCTTTAAGGAACTAGCTGACAATCCTTTTCCCAAACCTTCTTGGAGAAAGGATAATATCCTGGGAATCTTGACCTTACTCCATGAGTAACCCTTGGATTCACACCAATAAAGATATTTACGCCATATCTTATGGTAAATTTTCCTGGTGACAGGCTTTCGTGCCTGTATTAAGGTATCAATGACTGACTCGGAGAAGCCACACGTTCAATCTCCAGGCAGTCAGTCTCAGAGAAATTAGATTTGGATGATTGAAAGGACCTTGAAGTAGAAGGTCTTGTCTTAACAGCAGAGTCCAAGGTGGAAAGGATGACATGTCCACTAGATCTGCATACCAGGTCCTGCGTGGCCACGCAGGCGCTATCAAGATCACTGATGCTCTCTCCTGCTTGATCTTGGCAATCAGACGAGGGAGCAGAGGAAACGGTGGAAACACATAAGCCAGGTTGAAAGACCAGGGCGCTGCTAGAGCATCTATCAGCGTCAACTTGGGATCCCTGGACCTGGATCCGTAACAAGGAAAGCTTGGCGTTCTGGCAAGACGCCATGAGATCCAGTTCGGGTTTGCCCCAACGATGAATCAATTGTGCAAACACCTCCGGATGGAGTTCCCACTCCCCCGGGTGAAAAGTCTGACGACTTAGAAAATCTGCCTCCCAGTTCTCTACACCTGGGATATGGATAGCTGATAGGTGGCAAGAGTGAATCTCTGCCCAGCAAATTATCTTTGAGACTTCTAACATCGCTAGGGAACTCCTTGTTCCCCCTTGATGGTTGATGTAAGCCACAGTCGTGATGTTGTCCGACTGAAATCTGATTATCCTCAGAGTTGCTAACTGAGGCCAAGCCTGAAGAGCATTGAATATCGCTCTCCGTTCCAGAATATTTATTGGAAGGAGTGACTCCTCCTGAGTCCACGATCCCTGAGCCTTCAGGGAGTTCCAGACTGCACCCCAACCTAGAAGGCTGGCATCTGTCGTTTCAATTGTCCAATCTGGCCTACATTTCACCACTTTCTCTCTTACTACCTCCATGCTTGTTTAGAGTTGCAAGAGAATGACTGGATATGGCAGTTAGGGGAGGAGCTATATAGACCGCTCTGCTGTGGGTGTCCTCTTGCAACTTCCTGTTGGGAATGAGAATATCCCACAAGTAATGGATGATCCGTGGACTCGATACACCTTACAAGAGAAAAGACAGACTAAGCCGCCAGAAAAAGGTTCAACCTGCCCCCTACCAGAACGAGTCTGGTTTGGAAACCCCCACCTTCATGCTGATTTAAATGAGGGAGACGATTTCTTACGTTGCTTGGCTAGCTCCATGCATTAGCTGGTTTCCAAGAGGACTTGGAGGTGTCAGATTTTTGACTAGGAGGAGGAAGACTTGGTTTTTGGACTGCTGAAAAGAAAGAAAACAACCAGCAAACCTATTTTTGACCTAGGACTTTTTGTCCTGTGGTTAGAAAGCCCCTTTACTGCCAGTCACAGTGACATTAAACATATTCAAAGCTTGACCGAACAAACTCTTCCCTTGAAAAGGGAGAGACAAAAGTCTGTCCTTAATTCTGTGACACACTGAAGAGCAGCACAGCGTGATAATGTAGCTGTGCGCGCTCAGTGTGTCCTGCCTTTTCATCGCTGAGTGCTCAGAGTTGAAATATTTGAACTTCAGAAGCGATGCAAAGCAGCTGCTTCGCCTCGCGCCGCATCGTTTGCAGTGTGCCCCTACCTTTAGAAACCATATCTGCAAATGAAAATTTTAGCCACAAATGCCTCCTTGACAGGACTACTAAAGCTGCATTCTTGACATTAATGCAGATAATCTCTACAACAGCGTCCAAAATTAAGCAATTTTAACCGTTATTAAACGTTTCTGAATTTCTTCCAAAGAAATCTTCTTTAAATACCCTTTTCAGATACAGTGTCACACCACAAGTGACAGCACCAGCAACACAGGCAACCACAAACTGCCTACCTGAATAAAATAAAACTGCCTGCTGAAAGGTTTTTCTGTGATAAGATTCCATTTTCTATCCATGGGGGGGTCTTTGAAGGAAGTGCTATTTTCTAAACAGTACTACTCTTATCTAGAGTGGAAAGCACCCCATCCCCTTGGGGATAGTTTCCCAAAGTTCCACATTTGTGTCAGTGACAGATTACAGCACCGCACCGAAACACGTAAGCCTGTTCCAGCTGCGTAGAGAACTTTTCTAACAAAAGCAGACTCGGTAGAGAATGCAAAGATGGCCAAGTGGTTGTATTATAGGGCAAATCTCGACTTCTATGGTCGCTACGTTGACTATCTGATATTTATTTGGGATGGTTATCCGTCTTCGGCTTCCACATTTGTATCACATATAAATTAGAATGAGATGGGACTATCTTTTACACACCACATGGATCCTTAATCTATTGTATTTTTGGATCTAATCTTATTTTCTAATACTATTAGCTCTAAAACTCACTTCAAAACAATAGATAGTAGCCGTTATTTCCACTATTCTAGCAATCAATACCTACCTTTGAATAAAAATGTTCCATGTGGTCAATATCGTAGGTTGTGCAGAAACGGTAGCTCTCTTTAAGATGATGATCAGACTAATATTTTAACTCACAGATTTTTAGACAAGGGATATCCTTCTAAAATTGTAGGAGGGCTTCAATAGAGCCAGATCACTTGACCGAAAAGATTTCTTTATTCCTAATAAAGTTTGGGGATTAGCATTAGGGTTTTTTAATTTGGAAAAATAGCTGTATCACGTATGCCCTTTTCAGGAGATGGTTCAATAAAAATTTAGGGGATTTCTTTTAGCTTAGCTTTTGTTTTTTAGGTTAGGGTTTTTTAGGTTAGATAAGGTGTTTGTTTTTTTTGTTGTTTTTTTAAATTAGGATTTTTTTTAAAGATATTTTTTTTTATTTAACTGCAAACGAGCTGTGATTGCCTGACAAAAGCTCTTCTCAGGGCAATTTTTAGAGTAGTTTTTTTTGGGGGGCGAGGGTTACTTGGGTTTAATTATAGTTTTGTTTTTTTATATTTTTGTTAAGAACAATATTTATTACAGGTACAGAAAAAGAACAAAGAAAACAAGTATTAAATAATAGACATCAAAGTTTCATAGGTTGCCAGTTAAACAAAATACCTGTAATTTATCTGTCCTCTTTTTTTTTATCCCCCATTAGCACTAGATAAGATACTTAAGTTATCATTGGGGCTATTATCAGGATTGTTCATGAACCCTATATTGAAAAAGAAACATATACAAATACAATTCTATATAACTAAGATTATATGAAGAATAAACAGAGGCCAGAACTGGGCCAACTAATAATATGTCAAAATATAAACCGCTTTTAATGAATAAAGGAAAAACTGTCTTGATAAAAGAGAGTGGTGTTAGAACCATAGTGGGGAGTGTAATATAATTAGGCCATATATATATTATATAATATACTATTGGGAATGGGAAAAGCAAAATTTCTCACATCTTAAAAGGTTGCGACAAGTTCAGTTGAAATAATGACTCCATCTAGTGGACAAGAAGGTAAACTTGACATGTAAGGAAAGAATACTTTTCTCAGAATTTGAAACCATATAGGTAGTTTGCCTTTCCAGCTAAACATATACAAGAACTATATACTAAGTACCCAATTGTTTAAGGGCTGGTATTACGAGTTTAAAAAAAGCCGGTGTTTGCGGGCGATATGGCAGCGTTGAGCCCCATACCGCACACAAATACCAGCGCTGCTTTGAGCTGCTGTTACGTGCTCGTGCACGATTTCCCCATAGACAACAATGGGGAGAGCCGGCTAAAAAAAAGCCTAATGCCTGCAATCACAGAGCGTAAAGCTCCGTAACGCTGCCCCATTAATGTCTATGGGGACATTTTTTTTTTTATGTTTAAACACACTAACAAACTCCGAGTCTAAACACCCCTAATCTGCTGCACCCAACATTGCCACCACCTACATTACATTTATTAAACCCTAATCTGCTGCCCCTAACATTGCTGTCACCTACATAAATTTATTAACCCCTAATCTGCCGCCCCAACGTCGCCGCCACCTACTTACACTTATTAACCCCTAATCTGCCGCCCCCGTCGCCACAACCCACACTTATTAACCCCTAATCTGCTGCCCCCAATGTCACCGCCACTTTACTAAAGTTATTAACCCCTAAACCTAACCCTAAGTCTAACCCTAACCCCCACTAACTTTAACAGAATTAAAACAATTCCAAATAAAAATTACAATATCTAAATTATTCCTATTTAAAACTAAATAAATACTTACCTGTAAAATAAAACCTAAGCTAGCTACAATATAACTAATAGTTATATTGTAGCTAGCTTATGTTTTATTTTTATTTCACAGCTAAGTTTGAATTTATTTTAACTAGGTAGATTAGTTATTAAATAGTTATTAACTATTTACTAACTACCTAGTTAAAATAAATACAAATTTACCTGTAAAATAAAACCTAAACCTGTTTTACAGTAAAACCTAACATTACACTAAAATTAAATAAATTACATTAATCAAATACAATTAACTAAATTACACAAAATAAAAAAGAAAACATAATTTATGCTTACCTGATAAATTTATTTCTCTTGTGGTGTATCCAGTCCACGGATCATCCATTACTTGTGGGATATTCTCCTTCCCAACAGGAAGCTGCAAGAGGATCACCCACAGCAGAGCTGTCTATATAGCTCCTCCCCTAACTGCCACTACCAGTCATTCGACCGAAGACAAGCAAGAGAAAGGAGAAACTATAGGGTGAAGTGGTGACTGTAGTTTAAAAATAAAAAACACCTGCTTTAAAATGACAGGGCGGGCCGTCGACTGGATACACCACAAGAGAAATAAATTTATCAGGTAAGCATAAATTATGTTTTCTCTTGTAAGGTGTATCCAGTCCACGGATCATCCATTACTTGTGGGATAGCAATACCAAAGCTATAGGACACGGATGAAGGGAGGGACAAGGCAGGCGCTTAAACGGAAGGCACCACTGCCTGTAAGAACTTTCTCCCAAAAATAGCCTCCGAAGAAGCAAAAGTATCAAATTTTAAAAACCCATGTGGAAGCTACCGCTCTAGTAGAATGAGCTGTAATCCTTTCAGGAGGCTGCTGGCCAGCAGTCTCATAAGTTAAGCGTATTATACTCCTTAGCCAAAAAGAAAGAGAGGTTGCCGAAGCCTTTTGGCCTCTCCTCTGTCCAGAGTAGAAAACAAACAATGCAGATGTTTGACGAAAATCTTTAGTAGCTTGTAAATAAAACTTTAAAGCACGAACCACGTCAAGATTGTGTAAAAGACGTTCCTTCTTTGAATAAGGATTAGGACACAGTGACGGTACAACAATCTCCTGATTGATATTTTTATTAGATACCACCTTAGGTAAAAAAACAGGTTTGGTACGTAACACTACCTTATCTGCATGAAAAATGAGATAAGGGGAATCACATTGTAAAGCAGATAACTCCGAAACTCTTCGAGCCGAGGAGATAGCTACTAAAAACAGAACCTTCCAGGATAAGAGCTTAATATCTATGGAATGCAAAGGTTCAAACGGAACCCCTTGAAGAACCTTAAGAACTAAATTTAAACTCCAAGGCGGAGCAACGGGTTTAAACACAGGCTTAATTCTGACTAAAGCCTGACAAAACGCCTGCACGTCTGGAACCTCAGACAGACGTTTGTGCAAAAGAATAGACAGAGCAGAAATCTGTCCCTTTAAGGAACTTGCTGACAAACCCTTCTCCAATCCTTCTTGGAGAAAAGATAATATCCTAGGAATCCTGACCTTACACTCCATGAGTAACCCTTGGATTCACACCAATGAAGATATTTACACCATATCTTATGATAGATTTTCCTGGTGACAGGCTTTCGCGCCTGTATTAAGGTATCAATGACCGACTCGGAGAAACCACGCTTTGATAAAATCAAGCGTTCAATCTCCAAGCAGTCAGCCGCAGAAAAATTAGATTTGGATGGTTGAAAGGACCCTGAAGTAGAAGGTCCTGCCTCAGAGGCAGAGTCCATGGTGGAAAGGATGATATGTCCACCAGATCTGCATACCAAGTCCTGCGTGGCCACGCAGGTGCTATCAAAATTACCGATGCTCTCTCCTGTTTGATCTTGGCAATCAGACGAGGGAGCAGAGGAAACGGTGGAAACACATAAGCCAGGTTGAAGGACCAAGGCGCTGCTAGAGCATCTATCAGCGCTGCCTTGGGATCCCTGGACCTGGATCCGTAACAAGGAAGCTTGGCGTTCTGGCGAGACGCCATGATATCCAGTTCTGGTTTGCCCCAACGTTGAATCAACTGTGCAAACACCTCAGGATGGAGCTCCCACTCCCCCGGATGAAAAAGTCTGAAGACTTAGAAAATCTGCCTCCCAGTTCTCTACTCCTGGGATATGGATAGCTGATAGATGGCAAGAGTGAATCTCTGCCCATTGAATTATCTTTGAAACCTCCAACATCGCTAGGGAACTCCTTGTTCCCCCTTGATGGTTGATGTAAGCTACAGTCGTGATGTTGTCCGACTGAAATCTAAATGAACCTCACTGCCGCTAGCTGAGGCCAAGCCTGAAGAGCATTGAATATCGCTCTTAGTTCCAGAATGTTTATTGGAAGGAGTGCCTCCTCCTGAGTCCACGACCCCTGAGCCTTCAGAGAGTTCCAGACTGCACCCCAGAAGGCTGGCATCTGTTACTATTGTCCAATCTGGCCTGCGGCAGGTCATACCTTTGGACAGATGGACCCGAGATAGCCACCAGAGAAGAGAATCCCTGGTCTCTTGATACAGATTTAGTAGAGGGGACAAATCTGTGTAATCCCCATTCCACTGACTGAGCATGCAGAGTTGCAGCGGTCTGAGATGTAGGCGGGCAAACGGAACTATGTCCATTGCCGCTACCATTAAGCCGATTACTTCCATATACTGAGCCACCAAAGGGCGAGAAGTATAATAAAGAGCATGGCAGGAATTTAGAAGTTTTGACAACCTGTCCTCTGTCAGGTAAATCCTAATTTCTACAGAATCTATCAGAGTTCCCAGGAAGGAAACTCTTGTGAGAGGGGATAGAGAACTCTTCTTTTCATTCACTTTCCACCCATGAGACCTCAGGAATGCCAGAACAATGTCCGTATGGGACTTGGCAATTTGGAAATTCGACGCCTGTATCAGAATGTCGTCTAAGTAAGGGGCTACTGCTATGCCCCGCGGCCTTAGGACAGCCAGATGTGACCCCAGAACCTTCGTAAAGATTCTTGGTGCCGTAGCTAACCCAAAGGGAAGAGCCACAAACTGGTACTGCCTGTCTAGGAAGGCGAACCTGAGAAACCGATGATGACCTTTGTGTATCGGAATGTGAAGATAAGCATCCTTTAAGTCCACGGTAGTCATGTATTGACCCTCCTGGATCATAAGTAGGATGGTTCGAATAGTCTCCATCTTGAAAGATGGGACCCTGAGAAATTTGTTTAGGATCTTGAGATCTAAGATTGGTCTGAAGGTTCCCTCTTTCTTGGGAACCACAAAGAGATTTGAATAGAAGCCTTGCCCCTGTTCCTCCTTTGGAACTGGGTGGATCACTCCCATAACTAGGTGGTCTTGAACACAATGTAAGAATGCCTCTCTCTTTATCTGGTCTGCAGATAATTGTGAGATGTGAAATCTTCCTTTTTGGGGAAGAAGCTTTGAAGTCCAGAAGATATCCCTGAGACACAATTTCCAATGCCCAGGGATCCTGGACAACTCTTGCCCAAGCCTGGACGAAGAGAGAAAGTCTGCCCCCTACTAGATCCGTTACCGGATCGGGGGCTGATCTTTCATGCCGTCTTAGAGGCAGCAGCAGGCTTCGAGGCCTGCTAACCTTTGTTCCAGGCCTGGTTATATCTCCAGACCGGCTTGGACTGGGCAAAATATCCCTCTCGTTTTGCATTAGAGGGAGTTGATGCCGCGCTCGTCTTAAAGTTTTGAAAGGCACGAAAATTAGTTTGTTTGGTCCTTAATTTATTAGACTTATCCTGAGGAAGGGCATGACCTTTTCCTCCAGTAATATCAGAAATGATCTCCTTCAGTCCAGGCCCGAATAGGGTCTGCCCCTTGAAGGGAATGTTGAGAAGCTTAGACTTTGAAGTAACGTCAGCTGACCAGGATTTAAGCCATAGCGCCCTACGCGTCTGTATAGGAAAACCTGAGTTTTTAGCCATTAGTTTAGTTAAATGAACAACGGCGTCAGAAACAAATGAATTGGCTAGCTTAAGCGCTTTAAGCTTGTCAAGTATATCATCCAATGGAGTTTCTACCTGTAAGGCCTCTTCCAGAGACTCAAACCAGAAGGCTGCAGCAGCAGTGACCGGGGCAATGCATGCAAGAGGCTGGAGAATAAAACCTTGTTGAATAAACATTTTCTTAAGGTAACCCTCTAACTTTTTATCCATTGGATCTAGGAAAGCACAACTGTCCTCGACGGGAATAGTTGTACGCTTAGCTAGGGTAGAAACTGCTCCCTCCACCTTAGGGACCGTTTGCCATAAGTCCCGTGTAGCGGCATCTATTGGAAACATTTTCTTAAAAATAGGAGGGGGAGAGAACAGTACACCTGGTCTATCCCATTCCTTAGTAATAATTTCTGAAAACCTTTTAGGTATTGGAAAAACATCAGTGTAAACAGGCACTGCATAGTATGTATCCAATCTACACAATTTCTCTGGCACTATAATGGTGTCACAGTCATCCAAAGTAGCTAAAACCTCCCTGAGCAACACGCGGAGGTGTTCAAGCTTAAATTTAAATGTAGACATATCAGAATCAGGTTGAAGCATCTTCCCTGAGTCAGAAAAATCACCCACAGAAAGAAGCTCTCCTGCCTCAGCTTCTGCATATTGTGAGGGGATATCAGACATAGCTACTAAAGCGTCAGAGAGCTCTGTATTTTTTCTAGTCCCAGAGCTGTCTCGCTTTCCTTGTAACCCTGGTAGTTTGGACAATACCGCTGTAAGGGTATGATCCATAACTGCCGCCATGTCTTGTAAAGTAAACGCCATGGGCGCGCTAGATGTACTTGGGCCACTTGAGCGGGAGTCCCTTGAGCGGGAGTCAAACAGGGGCGGACTGACAAGTCGGGCAAATCGGCCCTGGCCCGAGGGCCCGACTTCTAAAAGGGGCCCCACCCCATGCATCTTAGCAGCTGGCTTTTTTTTTCTCTATTAAAAAAAAATGTATTATGATTTTTTTTTTGCCTTATAAATATATATTTTTTTTGCGTGGGGGTGGGGGGCCTCGGCAGCATGTCGTGACTTGTATATTTTAACTTAAGCTAGCAGGAGGCAGGAGCCGGTTAGCCTAACGGAAACATCACCGTGATGACAACTTAGTCCAAGTCCTGTGTGTCAGTCACTCACTCCACTGTCTGACTCTGTGAATGAAAAAAAAGACTGGACTGGACTCTGGTCCTGGAGCAGTGGAGCCTGTAAGCCCTGCTGCAAATTAATATGTGGACCGGCCGGTGTGTATATCCTGAACGGAATCCGGTCCACATATTACACTCCCACCTCCTGCCCTGGCTCTGTCTGGCTGCTCAGCTCCGCCTCCACATGCAGTGCGCACACAATTTTAACTGCGCATTAGGCTTAGGTGGCAGGAGCTGCAGCAGACCATGTGTGGCCACGTTGTAGAACCAAGGAGGAGGACAGGACACACTGAGTCAGGACGGCTGAGGTGGCAAGCAACGACGATGAGTCAGTCGACTAAGCCAGCCAGGTAAGGTAAGTGAAGAAGCCGGTTGCTGCCGGAGGGGGGCCAGGGGGCTGTACTACTTCTACTTACAAACAATATATACACTTATTTGGGCAGCAGTCGGAATTTGGGAGAATTCTGTGTGATAGGTTGGTACGGTAGTCATTTATCAATTGCTGTGCTGTCAAATTGTACACAACACTAAAATGTCAGAATCTGGAGGGGAAAAAACAGAATTTATGTTTACCTGATAAATTACTTTCTCCAACGATGTGTCCGGTCCACGGCGTCATCCTTACTTGTGGGATATTCTCTTCCCCAACAGGAAATGGCAAAGAGCCCAGCAAAGCTGGTCACATGATCCCTCCTAGGCTCCGCCTACCCCAGTCATTCGACCGACGTTAAGGAGGAATATTTGCATAGGAGAAACCATATGATACCGTGGTGACTGTAGTTAAAGAAAATAAATTATCAGACCTGATTAAAAAACCAGGGCGGGCCGTGGACCGGACACACCGTTGGAGAAAGTAATTTATCAGGTAAACATAAATTCTGTTTTCTCCAACATAGGTGTGTCCGGTCCACGGCGTCATCCTTACTTGTGGGAACCAATACCAAAGCTTTAGGACACGGATGATGGGAGGGAGCAAATCAGGTCACCTAGATGGAAGGCACCACGGCTTGCAAAACCTTTCTCCCAAAAATAGCCTCAGAAGAAGCAAAAGTATCAAACTTGTAAAATTTGGTAAAAGTGTGCAGTGAAGACCAAGTCGCTGCCCTACATATCTGATCAACAGAAGCCTCGTTCTTGAAGGCCCATGTGGAAGCCACAGCCCTAGTGGAATGAGCTGTGATTCTTTCAGGAGGCTGCCGTCCGGCAGTCTCGTAAGCCAATCTGATGATGCTTTTAATCCAAAAAGAGAGAGAGGTAGAAGTTGCTTTTTGACCTCTCCTTTTACCGGAATAAACAACAAACAAGGAAGATGTTTGTCTAAAATCCTTTGTAGCGTCTAAATAGAATTTTAGAGCGCGAACAACATCCAAATTGTGCAACAAACGTTCCTTCTTTGAAACTGGTTTCGGACACAGAGAAGGTACGATAATCTCCTGGTTAATGTTTTTGTTAGAAACAACTTTTGGAAGAAAACCAGGTTTAGTACGTAAAACCACCTTATCTGCATGGAACACCAGATAAGGAGGAGAACACTGCAGAGCAGATAATTCTGAAACTCTTCTAGCAGAAGAAATTGCAACCAAAAACAAAACTTTCCAAGATAATAACTTAATATCAACGGAATGTAAGGGTTCAAACGGAACCCCCTGAAGAACTGAAAGAACTAAGTTGAGACTCCAAGGAGGAGTCAAAGGTTTGTAAACAGGCTTGATTCTAACCAGAGCCTGAACAAAGGCTTGAACATCTGGCACAGCTGCCAGCTTTTTGTGAAGTAACACAGACAAGGCAGAAATCTGTCCCTTCAAGGAACTTGCAGATAATCCTTTTTCCAATCCTTCTTGAAGGAAGGATAGAATCTTAGGAATCTTAACCTTGTCCCAAGGGAATCCTTTAGATTCACACCAACAGATATATTTTTTCCAAATTTTGTGGTAAATTTTTCTAGTTACAGGCTTTCTGGCCTGAACAAGAGTATCAATAACAGAATCTGAGAACCCTCGCTTCGATAAGATCAAGCGTTCAATCTCCAAGCAGTCAGCTGGAGTGAGACCAGATTCGGATGTTCGAACGGACCTTGAACAAGAAGGTCTCGTCTCAAAGGTAGCTTCCATGGTGGAGCCGATGACATATTCACCAGATCTGCATACCAAGTCCTGCGTGGCCACGCAGGAGCTATCAAGATCACCGACGCCCTCTCCTGATTGATCCTGGCTACCAGCCTGGGGATGAGAGGAAACGGCGGGAATACATAAGCTAGTTTGAAGGTCCAAGGTGCTACTAGTGCATCTACTAGAGTCGCCTTGGGATCCCTGGATCTGGACCCGTAGCAAGGAACCTTGAAGTTCTGACGAGAGGCCATCAGATCCATGTCTGGAATGCCCCACAGTTGAGTGATTTGGGCAAAGATTTCCGGATGGAGTTCCCATTCCCCCGGATGCAATGTCTGACGACTCAGAAAATCCGCTTCCCAATTTTCCACTCCTGGGATGTGGATTGCAGACAGGTGGCAGGAGTGAGTCTCCGCCCATTGAATGATTTTGGTCACTTCTTCCATTGCCAGGGAACTCCTTGTTCCCCCCTGATGGTTGATGTACGCAACAGTCGTCATGTTGTCTGATTGGAACCGTATGAACTTGGCCCTCGCTAGCTGAGGCCAAGCCTTGAGAGCATTGAATATCGCTCTCAGTTCCAGAATATTTATCGGTAGAAGAGATTCTTCCCGAGACCAAAGACCCTGAGCTTTCAGGGATCCCCAGACCGCGCCCCAGCCCATCAGACTGGCGTCGGTCGTGACAATGACCCACTCTGGTCTGCGGAAGGTCATCCCTTGTGACAGGTTGTCCAGGGACAGCCACCAACGGAGTGAGTCTCTGGTCCTCTGATTTACTTGTATCCTCGGAGACAAGTCTGTATAGTCCCCATTCCACTGACTGAGCATGCACAGTTGTAATGGTCTTAGATGAATGCGCGCAAAAGGAACTATGTCCATTGCCGCTACCATCAAACCTATCACTTCCATGCACTGCGCTATGGAAGGAAGAGGAACGGAATGAAGTATCCGACAAGAGTCTAGAAGTTTTGTTTTTCTGGCCTCTGTCAGAAAAATCCTCATTTCTAAGGAGTCTATTATTGTTCCCAAGAAGGGAACCCTTGTTGACGGAGATAGAGAACTCTTTTCCACGTTCACTTTCCATCCGTGAGATCTGAGAAAGGCCAGGACGATGTCCGTGTGAGCCTTTGCTTGAGGAAGGGACGACGCTTGAATCAGAATGTCGTCCAAGTAAGGTACTACAGCAATGCCCCTTGGTCTTAGCACCGCTAGAAGGGACCCTAGTACCTTTGTGAAAATCCTTGGAGCAGTGGCTAATCCGAAAGGAAGCGCCACGAACTGGTAATGCTTGTCCAGGAATGCGAACCTTAGGAACCGATGATGTTCCTTGTGGATAGGAATATGTAGATACGCATCCTTTAAGTCCACCGTGGTCATGAATTGACCTTCCTGGATGGAAGGAAGAATTGTTCGAATGGTTTCCATTTTGAACGATGGAACCTTGAGAAACTTGTTTAAGATCTTGAGATCTAAGATTGGTCTGAACGTTCCCTCTTTTTTGGGAACTATGAACAGATTGGAGTAGAACCCCATCCCTTGTTCTCCTGATGGAACAGGATGAATCACTCCCATTTTTAACAGGTCTTCTACACAATGTAAGAATGCCTGTCTTTTTATGTGGTCTGAAGACAACTGAGACCTGTGGAACCTCCCCCTTGGGGGAAGCCCCTTGAATTCCAGAAGATAACCTTGGGAGACTATTTCTAGTGCCCAAGGATCCAGAACATCTCTTGCCCAAGCCTGAGCGAAGAGAGAGAGTCTGCCCCCCACCAGATCCGGTCCCGGATCGGGGGCCAACATTTCATGCTGTCTTGGTAGCAGTGGCAGGTTTCTTGGCCTGCTTTCCCTTGTTCCAGCCTTGCATTGGTCTCCAAGCTTGCTTGGCTTGAGAAGTATTACCCTCTTGCTTAGAGGACGTAGCACTTTGGGCTGGTCCGTTTCTACGAAAGGGACGAAAATTAGGTTTATTTTTGGCCTTGAAAGGCCGATCCTGAGGAAGGGCGTGGCCCTTACCCCCAGTGATATCAGAGATAATCTCTTTCAAGTCAGGGCCAAACAGCGTTTTCCCCTTGAAAGGAATGTTAAGTAGTTTGTTCTTGGAAGACGCATCAGCTGACCAAGATTTCAACCAAAGCGCTCTGCGCGCCACAATAGCAAACCCAGAATTCTTAGCCGCTAACCTAGCCAATTGCAAAGTGGCGTCTAGGGTGAAAGAATTAGCCCATTTGAGAGCATTGATTCTGTCCATAATCTCCTCATAAGGAGGAGAATCACTATCGACCGCCTTTACCAGCTCATCGAACCAGAAACACGCGGCTGTAGCGACAGGGACAATGCATGAAATTGGTTGTAGAAGGTAACCCTGCTGAACAAACATCTTTTTAAGTAAACCTTCTAATTTTTTATCCATAGGATCTTTGAAAGCACAACTATCTTCTATGGGTATAGTGGTGCGTTTGTTTAAAGTGGAAACCGCTCCCTCGACCTTGGGGACTGTCTGCCATAAGTCCTTTCTGGGGTCGACCATAGGAAACAATTTTTTAAATATGGGGGGAGGGACGAAAGGAATACCGGGCCTTTCCCATTCTTTATTTACAATGTCCGCCACCCGCTTGGGTATAGGAAAAGCTTCTGGGAGCCCCGGGACCTCTAGGAACTTGTCCATTTTACATAGTTTCTCTGGGATGACCAAATTGTCACAATCATCCAGAGTGGATAATACCTCCTTAAGCAGAGCGCGGAGATGTTCCAACTTAAATTTAAATGTAATCACATCAGGTTCAGCGTGTTGAGAAATTTTCCCTGAATCTGAAATTTCTCCCTCAGACAAAACCTCCCTGGCCCCATCAGACTGGTGTAGGGGCCTTTCAGAACCATTATCATCAGCGTCGTCATGCTCTTCAGTATCTAAAACAGAGCAGTCGCGCTTACGCTGATAAGTGGGCATTTTGGCTAAAATGTTTTTGATAGAATTATCCATTACAGCCGTTAATTGTTGCATAGTAAGGAGTATTGGCGCGCTAGATGTACTAGGGGCCTCCTGAGTGGGCAAGACTCGTGTAGACGAAGGAGGGAATGATGCAGTACCATGCTTACTCCCCTCACTTGAGGAATCATCTTGGGCATCATTGTCATTGTCACATAAATCACATTTATTTAAATGAATAGGAATCCTGGCTTCCCCACATTCAGAACACAGTCTATCTGGTAGTTCAGACATGTTAAACAGGCATAAACTTGATAACAAAGTACAAAAAACGTTTTAAAATAAAACCGTTACTGTCACTTTAAATTTTAAACTGAACACACTTTATTACTGCAATTGCGAAAAAACATGAAGGAATTGTTCAAAATTCACCAAAATTTCACCACAGTGTCTTAAAGCCTTAAAAGTATTGCACACCAAATTTGGAAGCTTTAACCCTTAAAATAACGGAACCGGAGCCGTTTTTAACTTTAACCCCTTTACAGTCCCTGGTATCTGCTTTGCTGAGACCCAACCAAGCCCAAAGGGGAATACGATACCAAATGACGCCTTCAGAAAGTCTTTTCTATGTATCAGAGCTCCTCACACATGCGACTGCATGTCATGCCTCTCAAAAACAAGTGCGCAACACCGGCGCGAAAATGAGGCTCTGCCTATGATTTGGGAAAGCCCCTAAAGAATAAGGTGTCTAAAACAGTGCCTGCCGATATAATCTTATCAAAATACCCAGATTAAATGATTCCTCAAGGCTAAATATGTGTTATATATGAATCGATTTAGCCCAGAAAAAGTCTACAGTCTTAATAAGCCCTTGTGAAGCCCTTATTTACTATCTTAATAAACATGGCTTACCGGATCCCATAGGGAAAATGACAGCTTCCAGCATTACATCGTCTTGTTAGAATGTGTCATACCTCAAGCAGCAAGAGACTGCTCACTGTTCCCCCAACTGAAGTTAATTCCTCTCAACAGTCCTGTGTGGAACAGCCATGGATTTTAGTAACGGTTGCTAAAATAATTTTCCTCATACAAACAGAAATCTTCATCTCTTTTCTGTTTCAGAGTAAATAGTACATACCAGCACTATTTTAAAATAACAAACTCTTGATTGAATAATAAAAACTACAGTTAAACACTAAAAAACTCTAAGCCATCTCCGTGGAGATGTTGCCTGTACAACGGCAAAGAGAATGACTGGGGTAGGCGGAGCCTAGGAGGGATCATGTGACCAGCTTTGCTGGGCTCTTTGCCATTTCCTGTTGGGGAAGAGAATATCCCACAAGTAAGGATGACGCCGTGGACCGGACACACCTATGTTGGAGAAATATATATATTTTGATATGAGATCTTCTTGGTTAAATTTACTTAAATATTTGAAATTTCACTTGATTTCTACAGCTGAGAGATCTTGACAACAAGTTACTGAGTCCCAGGAGCTCTTGGGAGATTTAAATTCAGTTTAACTCGTTCCGTTTTTGAAAAACAACAGCACCCAAAATAACAATTTGTGTGATTACAAAAACAGTAGACTGCCAGATCTCACTGTGTGCTTACTACAGCAAATAAACCCTCCCAAGTTAATGACTTCTTTGGGTGTAAATCATCATTACTTTAATGAGGGTACAGACAAATACTTTGTCTAGAGTTTGTCATAATTTATTGTAATGTGCCTGGTAAAATATTCTGTTTAAAGAAAAAGTATACATTTTACATATATAAAATGTTTATGCATAGCAAAACAACTTTACAATATCATTTTATTATTTATTTTGCCCCTTTTTATGTAATTTCAAGGGACAGTAAAGTAAATAATTATTCACATAGACCATGAAGTTTTAAATAACTTTCCAGTTTACATTGATTATCTAAGTAGCTTTATTCTTGTGGTATCCTTTGATGGAGAAGCAGCAATGCACTACTGGGAACTAGCTGCTGATTGGTGGTTGCACATATTCCTCTTGTCAGTGGTCCACCTGCTGATGTGTTCAGCTAGCTCCCAGTAGTGTATTGCTGATTCTTTAACAAATGATACTAAGAAAATGAAGCAAATTTGATCATCAAAGTAACATGGAAAGTTGTTTAACATTGTATGCTATATTTGAAACGTAAAAAAAAAATGTTGTAAGGTTTCATGTTCCTGTAAGTTATTTGAAGACCAATTGCAGCAAAGTGGTTTTGCATTCAAAACATTGACAAACTTTCCAGGTATATTCATTTTTTGCAATAATGCAAGACATAATGTTATGATGAGAGGGGGTGTGATGTGTGTACCACCAGGGCCGAACCGGGAAATCACAACAGTCCTGGAAATTTTTGAAGATAATCCCTTTATTACCCATTCCCCAGTTTTGCAAAACCAACACAGTTATATTAGTATTAGTATACTTTTTACCTCTGTAATTACCCTGTATCTAAGCCTCTGCAGACTGCCCCTTATCTCAGTTATATTAATACACTTTTTACCTCTGTGATTACCTTGAATCTAAGCCTCTGCAGACTGCCCCTTATCTCAGTTATATTAATATACTTTTTACCTCTGTGATTACCTTGTATCTAAGCCTCTGCAGACTGCCCCCTTACTTCTAGGTAACTCCACAGGAGTAAGCACAATGTTATCTATATGGCACAAATGAACTAGCGCTGTCTAGCTGTAAAAACTGTACTGAGATAAAAGGCGGCCTTCAAGGGCGTAGAAATTAGCATATAAGCTTCTCTTGGTTTAGTTTTCAACAAAGAATACCAAGAGAACAATTCAAATTTGATGATCAAAGTAAATTGGAAAGTTGATTAAAATTGCATGCCCTAGGTTTTCCGGTGGAGGAGGAGCAAGGCATTGCTGCTGTGCTCTCACCTCCAGTCCCAACGGCTGCTGGCGGTAACCTTCTCGCGCCTCACCCCAAATAGGGATTGCTACAGGGATATACAGCTACAGCGTTCTGGGAACCTAGCAGTGCCCTTCTATTGCACTGTTCCTTTTACAAAACCCCGGTGGACATGGCTTTGGCTCGGGGATTAGCCCGCTAACTATCCTCAGGAAAAGTTTTATCTAAAGAACACTTTAAAAATCCCCCCGCACTGTTCTTTTTTTCCTCTACCCTCTCTTGGAGCTCTATTGAAAATCGAGCCATAAGGAGTTGAGATCCTGCAAACGTCTCCTGTCCCCCCCCCCCCCTCCTCCCCTCTGGGACTTACCGCCTCCTGACCGCAGGGCTCCTCACCATCTGGCCGCACCTGCACCCACCTGTCTACCTTCACGCCCCCTTGTGGGACTCCGCTGGACGGCGGGGAGCTGTCGCCTGACTGACCTGTTGGCGTTCTCTGACCTTCTGCCTGCTGGGGCTCCATCCTCTTGTATCTGACTCCCCCCTCTCCCACCGGTGCTGCGAGAGAGGGGGTGAGTGTTTGCCTGGCATTCTGTGGCGGGATTTCTTGCAGCCTGGTCTGCGATCCTGCCTCTTTCCCCGCTTCTGGAATTAGCGCCTCTCACTCCTCTCCCACCGGTGCTGCGAGAGAGGAGGAGGGGTTGTGAACGCTGCACCGAGCCTAAGCAGTTGCAAGAGGGGTAGGCAAAAGACGGCTGCATCATACGGATCATCGCCCCTAGGGGCCTCATACTAAACCACCAGGTGGCGAACCAAAGACGGCTGGAGAGAGTAAGCCCTGCAGGTACTGTGTTTCCTATTGTCTGCCCGCTTGAGGAGGGGGGTTATTCCTGGACTCTGACTCACACCTGTAAAGTTTGTTGGGGATAAATACATACCTGTTCTCACTGTTTATTTGCTAATGAAATACCCCCATTTTAACAAGAAGTTTTTATTTGGCTCTGTTCACCAAGAGATGTATCTCAATTTATAAAAAGACTCTGCAGGAGCTACAGGCATAGAGTGGCCTGAGAGGAGAGGGGGTAAAGAGTATACCAACTGATTACTGTGGAAGGAAAAGGGGAACAGCCGTGAGGAAGAGAATAAATGAGGGGGAAGAAAAACTCAGGACTAAATCTATAAAAGACTAAACATAACGTTAAGAAATAGCAGATCTATATCACTAATTCCAATTATTGGTTACTAAAAGTCTACTTTGCCCAGTACGGTGGAACCGTCTTAGTAATTGTAACCTTAATCATTGTACCCCCTGGAAAGGGTTTTTTTTCCTTTCTGTTTTCTCTTTGCACGACTAAAGTAGTTTTTCTTTTCTGGGAAGTGTAATTTCAAAGCTGCCAAATAGTAACATTATTGCAACATTGTAATATCAAGTGTTATACTGTCTCTTCTTGCTTAAATAGGTTTACCTAAGTGTTACATCTTTTAATGGGGAATTTAGTTCTCCCCCCTCTTTATTAAGCTATCTTGTTTTGATTGTTTTTTTCTTTCTCTCTCTGTCTTGGGTTAACCCTAGAAAGTTAGGATAACTCTATATATTCAAACTGCTGTATTTTGAGAGGTTAAAACATTGTAATTCCTAAGTAACATAGAAACAATACATTTATAGGGATTCATAATCTTACCTCTCTGGCACCCATTGATACCTATGGGTATGTTTCCTCTATTTAGGGAAACCCAGTGTACCACATAAGTCCTAATGGACACAAATTAAGTGCCTTGTATATAAGACTAAAATACTCCTCTCAACCCATTGCTTCTCTATTGTTAAATAATAAATTCAACCAACAAAATGTATTGTGCCTGGAAGAACGTATATAGCTACAGAACATAGGTGCGCCTAGTGTTTTTGCTTTAAGAGATAGTTAGCTATCTTTTTCTTTATTTTTCCTCTTTCTGAGTTAATTTGCTCTGTTCCTTATTTTTCATTTTTCTCATCAGGGATAAACTCAGAAAGTCATGTATATTTACAACTTGTGTAATATATAAAACACTGAGGGTAAGACTAAATCTTTCGCCTTTCATGTCTTTCCCTAGTGGTTGCCTCTCCTTTTAGATAAGCTTTAGCATTATTTCCTTTTTTTTTTCCTTTTTTTTCTCACTGGCTGCCCAGCGTCTCCTCTTATAGCTGTTTAGGAGAATTTATATCACTTACAATCACCTTTTTTTACACATTACGTCATAATTTTCACAGTGTAAATCGCTAACACTTTGTTCCCCTTTTTTTTTTTTTTTTTTTTTTTTCTCCCTTCTCCCCCCCCCCTCCTCCTTTTTTTCACATTAACCTTAGTGGGTATATATTACCCCCTTTTTCTAATTAAAATCACGTATATTTCACTTTCTTCTCACGTCACTCCACATTTTGGAGAATCACTCTAGAAGTTTTCCCAATTCACCCTTTTTTAGATGGATAAATTTCTTCACGGGCACTCCACAATTTCTCCTGCAGCTATGGCGGGGAGGCAAAGAGATAAGAGAAACAAAGCTGCTCCTGAAATCTCAACGGATGTAAATCCACCTACTTCCTCATTACCTGGCACACCTGACTCGCTGGACATACATACATTAGTCTTGAAAATTTCAGAGGCACTAACCCCTAAATTTGACCTATTAAAAGTAGAAATCAGACAAGATATTGCCTCTCTATCCAATGAAGTGAAGCAGTTCGCCTCTAGATTATCCGAGGCTGAACAGAGAATTTCTGATTTGGAGGATCTGACTGTAAATTACACAGCAAATTGTGAGTCCACAAATGATATTCTGTTGAGAATGCAAAACAAAATTGAAGATCTGGAGGACAGATCAAGGAGGAACAACCTCAGGATTATAGGGGTTCCGGAGGATAGGCAATTTGAGGACTTAGACAAGTTAATAACTGTCACACTTCCTCGTTTACTTCAGATTCCAGAAAGTTATCCATCTATTATTATTGAAAGAATCCATAGGATAGGTACACTCGACACACATAGAACTAACACAAAGACAAGACCAATTATAGCAAAGTTTTTGCATTTTCAACAGAAAGTCATTCTTCTTCAGGCCTTTCGCAAACACCAACCTATTTTTCTAGGTGATGCAAAAATCTATCTGTTTCAAGATTACTCAGCTGGCACTGCCACTAAAAGGAGGGAGCTAGCTCCACATTGCACAAACTTTATCAAGAAAGGAATCCAAGCAACCTTGCTGTATCCAGCCAGGTTGAAAATTACGATAGATGGACACTCACACTTCTTTGACACAGCACGAGAGGCAGCCAAATTTTATTTAGAATCCTTCCCTCCAGATTAAAAATTGAGAGAAGATAAAACAAGACAGAAAAAATATGTACTTGGTTTTGAAGGAATTGTTTATATTTAGGGTTAAGATGGGAAAAAAGGATAAGGGGCTCTTAGCTGCTTGTTATCCAGGGGCATGCGGGATGGCAAACTGGGAACGTGGTGTTTTTTCTTTTATGTTTTTTTTCTTGTTTTTTTTTTTTTTTGTTTGTTTTTTTTTTTTTTCCCTCTTCTTTTTTTTCTCTCTCTTTCTCTCCTTTTTTCCTTCTCTCTTTTCGAGAGTCCTGTGAAAAATGGCTGGGGAGGGTAATCTAAAATTGACCTCTTGGAATATAGGTGGTCTAACCTCGCCTATAAAACGAAAGGCAATACTTTCTCAGTTAAGAAAAAGCAACACTGACATTGCCTTTTTACAAGAGACGCATTTGAAACCTGAAGAGGTATTAAAACTTAAGACCTCTTGGGTTAAAGAAGTTTTATTCTCTTCCACCACAAAAAGAAAAAGTGGAGTAGCAATCCTCTTGGGGAAAAAACTCCCTTACGAGGTTATCCAGGTAGATACGGATCAAGAGGGGAGATATCTGATGGCTAAAATCAAAGTTTTAAAAATGGTATACACATTTTGCAACGTATATGCCCCCAACGTTTTCAGCCTTCCCTTCTGGGAAACGTTACAAAATAAACTTCTCTTATTCTCAGAAGGGTATTTAATACTTGGAGGTGACTTCAACATGGCCCCTCAATATCCGGCTGATAGGCTTAGGCAAAGCTCTGTTCCCTATAAAACCAAAAGAGACAATCTAGAGTCAAAGCTATTCACTAAATTGTTTAGTAATTTGAAACTTTGCGACATCTGGAGGATCCAAAATCCTGATCATAGGGAGTTTACATGCCACTCCAGGGCACATAAAACCCTTTCAAGAATAGATCTAATTCTGCTAGATGAAAGAGCATGTAACATGAAGATGGTGGCTGGGATCTCACCCATCACCATCTCAGATCACGCCCCGATCACTCTTGATATTCAATTAAATTCTCCAAGTATCAGGAATTCCGGTTTCTTTTTTCCACGTTTCCTAGCAACCGACCTCAAATTTAAAAACTGGCTTATCTCTAGGTTCCGTGAATATGTATCTTTTAACCAAGAACACATTCCTCAGCCCGCTTTATTCTGGGAGACTGCTAAGGCAGTTCTCCGTGGGGAAATTATAGCTTATTCCATCTCCAGATCCAAAAAACTCAAAAGAAGGGAAAGTGAAGTATTAAAGGCAGTCATGAATGCATATAACCGGTATATTTTTCAAAAAACTTCTGAAAATTGGTCCAGGTACATTAAGGCACTAGCAGTCAGGGACTCTTTTTTACTTTATAAATCGACCCAGAGAGACCTTAGGCTACGTGCCAAATTATACAGATATGGTAACAAGACTGGGAAGCTTTTGGCAAACCTGGTTAAGGCTGATAGATCTTCCTCCACAATAAAGTCTATTACCCAGGGTACTAAATCTCTTACTTCCTCAGAAGAAATATGCAAGGAATTTGAAGAATATTACAAGACATTATACTCCCATAAGGTCTCCAATTTTACTCAGAGGGAAAGTTTCTGGAATAAAATAGTGATACCAACTTTAACTCCCGACTTAATAGAAACTTTACAATCCCCAATTTCTGAAATAGAAATCTCTATGGCAATCCAAAGGCTAGCCCTTAACAAAGCCCCGGGACCGGATGCGCTCCCGAATGAATTCTACAAAATACTGGCACCAGAAATTACATGTTATCTAACTTCACTCTTTAATGATATTTATATCACTGGTAGTAGCCCTACTAAAGAATTTGTCGCATCATATACAACTCTCATACTCAAGCAGGGGAAAGAACCAAACAAAAAGGAATCATACAGGCCCATTGCACTTCTAAACACAGATTACAAGCTTTTCACAGCTATCCTCGCACACAGACTTCAATCATTCCTTCCCACTATCATACATAAAGATCAAGCTGGTTTTATCTTGAAGCGAAACTCTTCAGCTAAGATAAGAGAGGTTTTCTTGACTATAGAATATTTTAAGAAGATGGAGGAATCGGGAGGGCTGGGGGGGGAGGACACCTCTGACAGGGCAATCATTTCTATAGATGCTGAAAAGGCATTTGACTCGGTACATCATGATCACTTGTCCTTTACACTACAGCAGTTTGGTATAGGAGATAATATGCTCCGTTTATTTAATAACTTATATAGGAATGCCTCCACAAAAATCTTAGTAAATGGTGACATGACTCAAGATATAAGACTCGAGAGGGGAACCAGGCAGGGGTGTCCTCTCTCTCCTCTTCGATATGGCCATTGAGCCTCTTGCTATACAGATTCGACATCAACTGCAAGGGATTAAAATAAAAAAAAAAGAACTGCAAATTGCATTATACGCAGATGACGTATTGGTATATATATCGGATACAGCTAGAAACATCCCTAAACTTCTGGAAATTGTGGAGCAGTTTGGCTCATTTTCTGGCTATAAGGTGAACATCTTAAAGTCTGAGTTATGTTGGCTTAAACAAACCAAAGACTCTTGTGAAAATATCCCGTTTTCTATAGTTCAGAATGCATTCAGATACTTAGGTATCTGGATCTCTCCTAATCCCAATGCCTGGTATGACCTTAATATTGTACCCGTTCTTAATAAAGTTAAGCAAGCCTTTAAAAACTGGCAGAATCTCCCTCTGTCTCTATCAGGACGAATAGCACTCTATAAAATGTCTCTGTTACCTAAAATCTTATATGTGCTTCAGAACACTCCACTTGTCTTGAAAATGAAAGATATACTATCCTTTAACTCCGCTCTTCGCTCTTTCATCTGGCAGAATAGGAAACCAAGGATCTCACTGTCTAAGTTAGTGCTCTCCACAGAATTTGGGGGACTCTCTTTACCAGATATTAGACTATACAATGTAGTGTTTCAGGCCAGAGTAGCTATGGATTGGCTAGCTAATTCTAACTATGTAACAAGTTTTGATTTGGAAAGTAACATAGCCTCTCCATGCTCCCTGATAGCCTTACTACACTGTAATAGCATACTCCCGCCTGAAATAAAAAAGATAAAATCTATCTATAACCCAATTCAGATGTGGAAGAAGTTATGTTCTTTGTCGCATACTGAATTTAGGATCTCAAGGTATTTACCACTTTTAAACAACCCACAATTTCAACCTGGGATACAATCTGCTCTCTTCACTAAGTGGAAATCGCTGGGCCTTATAAATATTTCTCAGCTGTTAGACTTTGAAAGAAGGTGCATTAAAACATTTAATTCTCTTAAAGAGGAATATCACCTTTCTAACAAAATTTTTTATGCCTACCTCCAAGCGAGACACTTTGCTCTTCAATTAACAAATGACTTTGGCTGGGATTGGTCTTTAGGTCTTCTTGAAAACTGGCTTTCGTTAGTTAAAAGTGGTATAACTTCGATTTCATATATCTACCAAAAACTTATTTCACTTAAAGGTCCAGATATAATAGAAAAGTTGCAGGCCAAGTGGGCAGCAGCTTTACTGGAAACTTCATTGCAGGCAAATGTTGTAACCGCATCATGTCAAGCAATCTCGCGTGCTACCCTCTCTGCCTCATGGCGTGAGGCACATGTAAAACTAGTCCACATGACATATTTTACTCCAGAAAAAGGGACTAAATGCCGAAATCCCAGCTTTAACAAGTGCCCAAAATGTTCATATATATCGGCTAGCCTTATTCATATGTTTTGGCACTGTCCAAAAATTAGAAACTTTTGGCTAAAGATACAGTTCTGGTTAAGAAACATGGTGGGTGTCCCCTCTTTGATATTATCTCCTCCAAACATAATCTTTCCTCTCACAGATCTAGGCCTGCCTCAGGCTAAACTTAAAACAGTTACCTTGGTAATACTTGCGGTTAGATATTTAATTTTGAAAAAATGGAAGCTGAAAGCAACCCCGAGTATTTCAGAGGTAAAAAATTGTTTAAAAAAGCAATGCATTATCGAACAATTTGATACCGATCTACATAGCGACCTAGATGTGAAGAGATTTTTTTCTAAGTGGTCGAATATTATTAAAGCTTTATCCCCTAGCGAGATTGAATACTTAATATATCCATTCAAAGATACGGAACTGGTCCTTTTGGGATTATGGTGACCCTCCCCGGCCAAAAGCTATAGCCATGGAGGGGGAGAGGAGAGGGAGGGAGAAGAGAGAAATATTATTATTATTTTTTTGATCATTTTGTTTTTCATGGCTTTTTTTTTTTTTTTTTTTTTCCCCCTTCTTTTACTATTATTTTTATTCTTGTCTATTTAATTTAATGAGTATTCAATTGGTTCTCTATCTATTTAAAATTAGAAAAATCCCAACTAGGTGTACAAATACTTCATATAAGTAATTTGGTATGTGAAATGTGAAATTTTCAATTTAAAATTGTCTTGCTTTGCAATATATTTTGTCTTACCTGGCCCTGTGAGGCATAAGAGGTTGAATTCATTTGATTGTACACCTTGTCGGTTATAAACAAACAATTAAAAAAAAAAAAAATTGCATGCCCTATCTGCATCATACGCTAAGCACTGCAGCACGCGTATGTGATCAGTGTAGTGATCAGATTCACTGATATATAATGGGCTACTACGGGCATTAAAATTAATTGGGGTAATGGCGGCCATATTATAAATGTTATGTTATGTATGGGTAATCAAGGGTCAGGAGAAATGGATTAGTAGAATATTATACATAACAACTCTTATGTATGGGCAATACAGAGGATGACAAAGGGAAAGGGGTCTTATAAAGTTAGTGGTAATATAAGGGCAGAGGGTAAAGAGGAGTTTTTATAGATTATAGTATAATCTAATATCCCTAATCACGCTCTGAGTCTTCCCTTATATTACCTACATACATATAACTTTATAAGAAACTCAATTACCCTCTGCCCTTATATTACCACTAACTTTATAAGACCCCTTTGTCACCCTCTGTATTGCCCATACATCAGAGCATAATATTCTACCAATTAATTTGTCCTCTGACCCTTGTAATACACATATATAACATTATTATAGTTTGTTTATGTAAGGAAAAAGGGTAATTAATAGGGGTATTCTAAAGTTTTTTTATATATATATATATATATATATATATATATATGTGCACTTTATAATTCTGTGTATGATTAAAAAAAAAAATTAAATTTTTTGGGTACAATGCAGCACTTGTTAATTCATATTTTGTTATTTAAATATTTAAGTTAAAAAAATGTTGCTTTATATTGCAATTAAAAACATGGTAGGGGAGGGGCGTATGAGGTAGGAGGAGTACATGAGGTGGGAGGGGCTATATGCTGGGGGAGGGGCATATGAGGTGGGAGGAGCACAATAGGTGGGAGGGGCAGAGGAGGTAGGTGGGTGGGGGGCCCTGCCACACTTTTGCCCGGGGGCCCTGGTTGGTCTCAGTCCGCCCCTGGAGTCAAAGGTTCTGACACGTGGGGCGAGTTAGTCGGCATAACTTCCCCCTTGTCAATTTCCTCTGGTGATAAATCTTTTAAAGACAGAATATGATCTTTATAACAAAGTAAAATCAGTACATTTGGTACATATTCTAAGAGGGGGTTCCACAATGGCTTCTAAACATAATGAACAAGGAGTTTCCTCTATGTCAGACATGTTTAAACAGACTAGCAATGAGACCAGCAAGCTTGGAAAACACTTTGATAAATGTAAACAAGCAAAATATAAAAACGGTACTGTGCCTTTAAGAGAAAAAATTTTGTCAGAAATTGAAAAACAGTAATAAAAAGCAGTAAATCTTACGAAATTTTTACAGTGTGTATAATAGACTAACAGAGCATTGCACCCACTTGCAAATGGATGATAAACCCCTTAGTTTCAAAACCGGATAAAAATAAACTTTTTTAACAGTCACAACAAACTGCCACAGCTCTGCTGTGGCCCTACCTGCCCATACAATGAGGTCCTATATGTTCAGGGGACTCCTTCAGGGAAGCTGGAAATTTCAAGCTGCAAAAACTACTGCACGATTTAGGCCTGAAATTAGGCCCCTCCCAACCTGTACTCACAGTGAGAGGGCCATAAAAAACTATCCCTAGGCAAAATCTAGCCAGCCATGTGGAAAAACTGGGCCCCAATAAAATTTTATCACCAATATGTAGAAAAAAACGTTTAAACACTTCCAGCAAACGTTATCTTATTTTCAGTAATGTGAGAAAGTAATAAGAATATTACCTTTTACAGCAAGCATGATACTAGTCGTTATTAAATCACTGTAATCAGGCTTACCTTAAATAAATCCGGTATTAACAGCATTTTCTAGCATATTCATTTCTCTAGAAAAATTTAAACTGCACATACCTCATAGCAGGAGACCCTGCACGCCATTCCCCCAGCTGAAGTTACCTCATCTCTTCAGTTATGTGTGAGAACAGCAATGGATCTTAGTTACAACCTGCTAAGATCATCAAAACCACAGGCAGACTCTTCTTCAACTTTCTGCCTGAGGCTAAAAAAGTACAACTCCGGTACCATTTGAAAATAATAAACTTTTGATTGAAGATAAACTATATAAATTCACCACATCTCTCTAGCTACTTCCTATTGTGTCGAGAGCTGCAAGAGAATGACTGGGAGTGGCAGTTAGGGAAGGAGCTATATAGACAGCTCTGCTGTGGGTGATCCTCTTGCAGCTTCCTGTTGGGAAGGAGAATATCCCACAAGTAATGGATGATCCGTGGACTGGATACACCTTACAAGAGAAATCCAATATTTAAACTAATTACTAAAAATCTAATAGCCCTATCAAAATAAAAAGCCCCCCAAAATAATAAAACCCCTAGCCTAAACTCAACTGCCAATAGCCCTTAAAAGGACCTTTTGCGGGGCATTGCCCCAAAGAAATCAGCTCTTTTACCTGGCAAATAAAAATACAAACATCCCCCCCAACAGTAAAACCCACCACCCACACAACAAACCACCCCAAATAAAATTCTATCTAAAAAAAACTAAGCTACCCATTGCCCTGAAAAGGGCATTCGGCTGGGCATTGCCCTTAAAAGGGCATTCAGCTCTTTTACATTGCCCAAACCCTAATCTAAAAATAATCCTATTGGCTGATGCAATCATTTGTGGAACAGCCAATAGAATGTGAGCTCAATCCCATTGGCTGATTGGGTCAGCCAATAGGATTGAAGCTCAATCCTATTGGCTGGTTGCATCAGTCAATAGGATTTTTTTACCCTTTAATTCCTATTGGCTGATTTCTATCAGCCAATCGGAATTCAAGGGCCGCCATCTTGGATGACGTCCCTTAAAGGGAACCTTCAGTGTACGGCTGGGACCGTATAAAGAGGATGCTCCGTGCCGGATGTCTTGAAAATGGGCCCGCTCCGGGCCGGAAGAATGAAAATAAAGGATGCCGTCTGGATGAAGACTTCTGCCCTCCTGGATGATGACTTCTTGCCGCGTGGATGAGGATGGATGTCCGGTCTTTTCGAAATAGTGGATCTTCGGGGGTTAGTGTTAGGTTTTATTAAGGGTTTATTGGGTGGGTTTTATTTTTAGATTAGGGTTTGGGCAATGTAAAAGAGCCGAATGACCTTTTAAGGGCAATGCCCATCCAAATGCCCTTTCCAGGGCAATGGGTAGCTTAGATTTTTTAGATAGAATTTTATTTGGGGGAGTTGGTTGGGTGGATGTTTGTATTTTTATTTGCCAGGTAAAAGAGCTGATATCTTTGGGGCAATGCCCCGCAAAAGGCCTTTTTAAGGACTATTGGCAGTTTAGGTTAGGGGTTTTATTATTTTATTTTTTTGGGGGGGGGGTTTATTTTGATAGGGCAAATAGATTAAGAGTAATTAGTTTATACCGGAACATGCTTTGCTACACCTCCCAATGAGAGGATTCCTACCAAAACAAAATAAATTAATTGCTCAATTATGTACAGCCACGAGATTATGCCTTGCTAGATACTGGAAAAATGAACCACCAGGGTTCTACATGATTCAACAAAAAAAAAAAAAAAGTGTAATTCGTTTAAATACATGTATTTGATCATTTCTTTTTTATTTTGTGTAATTTAGTGGGGGGGTTGTAATTTAGTTAATTGTATTTGATTAATGTTATTTAGTTTTAAATAGGAATAATAGGCATTAATTGTAATTTTTATTTGGAATTATTTTAATTATGTTAAAGTTAGTGGGTGTTAGGGTTAGGTTTAGGGGTTAATAACTTTAGTATAGTGGTGGCGATTTTGGGGGCAGCAGATTAGGGGTTAATAACAGTAATGTAGGTTGCAACAATGTTGGGGCAGCAGATTAGGCTTTAAGAAGTGTATGTAGGTGGCGACGACATTGGGGCAGCAAATTAGGGGTTAATATCTTACTAGTGTTTGCGATGTGGGGGTGCGGCGGTTTAGGGGTTAATATGTTTATTATAGTGGCTGCGATGTCCGGAGCTGCAGATTAGGGGTTAATACATTTATTTTAGTGTTTGCGATGCGGGAGGGCCTCGGTTTAGGGGTTAATAGATAGTTTATGGGCGTTAGTGTACTTTTTAGCACTTTAGTTATGAGTTTTAAGGTACAGCTTTGTAACGTAAAACTCATAACTACTGACATTCAGGTGGCGGTACAGATCTTGTAGTTATAGGCTGTACCGCTCTCATTTTGGCCTGCCAGGCAAACTCTTAATACTGGCGCTGTGGAAGTCCATTGAAAAAGGACTTTTTAAAAAGTGCGGTACTTATGCTGCATGATGGCCAAAAAGGTGTGCGGTACAGCTATACCTACAACACCTGTAATACCAGCAGTAGTGAAAGCCATTACGATGCTTTTTCACTCATAACGCACAACTCGTAATCTAGCTGTAAGTTATTTATATGAAGCAAAAAAACATAAATAAGCACCTAAAACCCACAGCACTGCTGAGGTCTTACCCCTCCAGAAGTTGCTATCCCACTAGCACAGAAAACCGGACACATCCGGTAGCAAAATACACCACTTTGTAAACGGAACAGCCCAAATCCACTGGCCACTGTAGATAGAGGAAACTGCAACCTCCGATCTGAACAGAGAAGCCAAAAAGCGGAAGTGCCGAGGAGTGGTCACGTGACCGCAATTAAAAAACAAATTTAAATTGCGTTAAACAAAAACTGTGCAAAAACCAACAGCAGCACAGCAAAAGTGATTGGGTCAAAAAAGCTGAGCTGAAAAAGCGATTGCAACACCTGTCAAACACTACATACACACTCCATCTCTGAGCCCCCCCAAAAAATTATGCCTCTTTTCACATAAGAGCAGTGCCCCTAAAACAGATTCAAATACTTTCCACAAGGAGTTAACCCCTATAGTGCTGGTACCTTCAAACCTAGAAGGGAAAGCACTTATCTGTCAGACAGGAGCTGTTTTCTGAGGTGTGGCAGCTTCACCATTTCTACCAGGGACCTACAGAAAAGAAAGAACAGATTAACCAACCCTGGCTTTCTATAATAGGGGCAGCAATAATGTTAGAAGTTTAAGCAAAGACCACCTTGCCATCTTCTAACTGCTAATAGCCACCATTACATTTACTTAAGAGATTGACATGGACACAGCATAGCCCCAATCCTTGCTTGCAGGGAAAAGTACCCATTAAAAGGATTAAAATCTTCAGACACCATCTTCGCCATCCTCCTGTGATCAAGGCAAAGAGAATGACTGGGGGTTATGGGTAAGAGAATTGATACTTAGCAGCTCTGCTGGGGTGCTGTTTGCCTCCTCCTGCGGGCCAGGAGTGAATATCCCACTAGTAATTAGAATGTTTCATAGACTCTCCATACCATAGGAAAGAAAAGCAATTTCCTGATTGATGTTTACTGCAGAAACAGTCTTAGAAAGGAAATCATATTTAGTATGAAATACAACCTTATCCTTGTGAGTAATTAAAAAACAGAGAACCAAAGTACAAGGTTGACAACACAGAAACTCTCCTAGCTGAGGAGCTTGCTAATAGGAAAAGTACTTTCCAATATAAAAGTTTTATATCAACTGAATGCATCGGTTTAAAAAGTAGACCTTGTTAACGGAAAGCACTAGATTCAAATTCCAGCAAGAAGAAATAGGTTTCAGAAGTGGCCTAATGCTAAACAATGCCTGGACAAAAGTCTGAACATCAGGAAGTTTAGCTAATTTCCTTTGAAAAAGAACAGATAAAGCAGAAATATGACATTATAGCAAGCTAGCAGACAAACCCTTGTCAAGGCCATCCTGTAAAAAAAATGTTCTAGGAATCCTAAAGGAATACCAACAGAACCCTCTGGAAGAGCACCACACAAAATATGTCTTCCAAATTTTGTGATAAACCTTCTGTGTCACATGCTTTCATGCCAGAGAAACCTCTATGTCTCAAAACTAGGCGTTTTAATCTCCACAACGTTAAATTTAAAGATTTGAGATCCTGATGGAAAAGAGGTCCTTGAGACAACAGGTCGTGTCTCAGAAGAAGGAGCCATGGAGGAAATGAGAACAACTGCACTAGATCCGCATACCCTGTTCTCCGGGGCCAGGCTGGAGCAAACAATATTAATGAAGCAGACCCCTGTTTAATCCAAGCATGACTCTTGGAAGAAGAACAAATGGAGGAAACGGGTATGTTAGATGAAATTCCCATGGACATATAAGGTGTCTATCATGTGAGTCTCTCTCACACAATACCTCGGAAGTTTGTGATTTAAGTAAGAGGTCATCACTAAGCAATCTAAAATGTCCTGATGGAAAAACCACTCTCCTGGATTGTCAGGGTATCTGTAGGATGTCAGTGGACAATATATATATATATATATACACACATACATATATAAATAAAGATAAAATAAGTATGAAATCTCTCAAATAGTAAGTTTCAGCATGCTCATTTTATCACTGAATACATTCTGTGTCTTCCAAATCTTAGATCAGACATAAGATACATTTCTCCTGATCTAAGAGTTCAAAAGAGAGCATCTGTCTCATTAACCAGCACAAACCCTGGGTTGATGGAGACAATAGTCTGTGTTTTGGTGGAAAATATGCTCAGAAGCACTTTGAAAATTCTCAGTATACATTCTGATCTGGGAGAAGCATATGCCGACTATCACTAACAGACATGTGATAATTTTTTGAATTATAACCCGGCCATATATTGGCAGGATAGACAGATTGATGGCGGAGGTTATTCGTCTCCGTGAATTGCCTGTAGGGAGCAATTATTCCTCACTGTTTAAAGGAGAATCTGAGCCACCTTCTGCATTGCCAGTAGACTGCGGGAACCCCCTTGATTTATTGTAAGGAGATGCTATGGATGGTATATGGATCACAACTGCAGAACAGTACTGCTACAGGTACGTACCTGAAATTAGTGGTTTGTATCACTTTGATTCAGTTGTTACTTATATGGAAGTACCCGGAGAAGTGAATTAATAATGGTGAAGGATAAAGTGTTACAAAGTTTCCAGTCTTAAGGTTCACACGGAAAATGGCTGGTTGATACTTTATTTACAGACCGTGAACTGGATAGTTTGTCACAATGTGGGAGGTATGCTGGGCTAATGATGTCACTGGAAAGCACGGTGCATAAGTCTGGTGCATGTAACAAATATCATAGCCGATTTGTGTTATGGTACACTTTGCTAAGTGACTGCCAGCTAGAGTGAAAATCAACTCCTGATGCGACACTGCGGAATAGTTTGAATGGTAAGTGTATCAGATCCAGGAAGTTTAGTGCAGCGGTATGCTTGTTACCTGTGAGAGTGGAACAGCTGACAGGATGAAGCAGATAACTTCCGAAGAAATCAGAGAGGCTCAGCGGATAGTTATAGTTCATAAAAGAGCCTGGTTTGTATATAGAAGCGAGATACCTTAGGAATGAACTGCAGGATAAAGCAGATCACAGAGTGTGTGGCTGGGGATTCTTCCAAACAGCTCCAATTATTGAAATAGAGTCCTGGTTAATATAAACTCCGTTGTGAGGTCAGTTCTGATTGATGGAACATTAGAAGTTATACAAAACCACGGTTAGGAAATGCTGTGAAAAGCAGGTAATCCAGGAAGGAGAGAATTCAGTGTAACTGCTTGTTAAATGCTCAACTAACACAAAAATTACTAAGCATCTGAAAGTGGGTGCGTCCAGGATATAAAGGCAGTGTGGGTAGGGCTTGAGGAGGTGAGAGAGAGATCCTGACATTTATGTATGCTACCTTCGTGACCTTGTCCGACAGGAAAATGTATGTATAAGCTTTCCTCCTTCAAAAAGACAGGACTTCTTATTCTATAATAAGGAATCTTATTTTGCAAGGTTCCAACAGGAACAGATGCATAAGGACTGAGCCTAATAGGACTCCTATAAATGCTACCCTTAAAGATATAAAGAGCTTTTGGATACATTGTCTTGAAGGAAGACAGAAGCTTGTGAGCATGAGCCATAGCTAGAGACAGGGAATGAGCTTGTATTAGTATGTCGTTCAGATACTGTGCAACTGAAATGCCCTGAATTCTGATCACCGCCAAGATTGTACTGAATACCTTTGTGAAGATGTGTGGAGCCTAAGCCAGACTGAACAGGTGAGTGACAAACTGGCAGTGTATGTCCACATATGAAAATCTCAGGAATAGGTCTGGGCAACAGATTGAGATTTATTTTTGACCTTAATTTTGCACACGTGACGGGTCTCTCCCTCTGAGCAGTCAGCGTTGCTGGGATGGTCCCGGGGAGGAGGGGCAGGGCATAGACTGGGAAGGAGGTTTGTAGCATGAGAGTGGCCCATCGGAAATTTAGCACCGACACGACACCAGCTTTTTCATTACAGGCGGTGCTGTGGGATCATGATACTTCCTGTTCTGTCACTACAGTTCCTGTGAGCCCCACGTCTTCACATCTGAGGGAAAATATTAACTTGTTCTAATGTTTAAAATGCACTCAGGTCCCTGGGAGGCAGCTTAGAAAATACTATTTCAAATTAAAACACAGTGCATAATAAAGCTGCTAAGTGATATATAAACAATGTATTACGTATGGCACTTGCAAACACTTCAATAAACACATGAGGTGCATTCTTATTTTCCATAGGTATACTTTATTAGCGTTTTAGCCTCTCAGCTGCCTCCCAGGGACATGAGTGCATTTTAAAAATTAGAACAAGTTAATATTGTCCCTCAGATGTGAAGATGTGGGGCTCACAGGAACTGTAGTGACAAAACAGGAAGTATCATGATCCCACAGCACCGCCTGTAATGAAAAAGCCGGTGTCGTGTCGGTGCTAAATTCCGATGGGCCACTCTCATGCTACAAACCTCCTTCCCACTCTGTCCCGCCCCTCCTCCCCGGGACCATCCCAAGAAATGCTGACAGCTCAGAGGGAGAGACCCATCACGTGTGCGCTCAGGATCTTTTCGTAAGTCGCTGCTAAGCCTGTTCACATGGGGCGAGTGATGTCCCTTATGGGCGGGGCTAAAAATCGCAGGTTTTTAAATAGCGGCGGTTAATCGCGATTTAAAACCGCATATGCAGTTAATCGTGCAGCCCTACTCAGGAACTAAAAGTTATCCCTGAGTATAGGAATGTGCAGATATGCATCCTTGAGGTCTATATAAATTGACCCTTTTGTATTAAGGGTAAAAATGTGCAGATTGTTCCTATTATAAGAGTGGGAACCCTTACAAACATATTTAAGGCTGTTAAACCTAGGGAAGGACTCCAAGTCCCTTTGGACAATTGAACAGATTGGAGTAAAACCCTTGACCCCGAGACTATCCAGACTATTTTTTCCAGATGAATCCTAAAATATTTAAATTTTTAAATAAATGTATACAAAGTTTATAATTCTGTACATGACATAAGCATCACTATGTGGTATACATGCATATACTAAAGCATACACACATATTTAGTCTGTCATGTGGCCTTACTGATTAGACAAGCACCTATACCAACAGGTACACAGAAGGTACTTGTAAAACAATGTCCATAAAAAGCAGAGACTGTGTATATTACTAAAGTGAATACACAATGTACAATGTTAATGAAAATATTTATGATCAATGTTCAGTATCTGCACGATGGAACATATGTGCATAGATATAAATTACACATATAATGGATTTTATCTCTAAAGGATATCCACTGTTGTACTAAAATATAGAGAAATCCTGTACAACTGCATTTTGAATTAAACATGCAGAGTAATGTGCATGAAAGCTATATACCGAGAGGGGCATATATTATAGTATTGAGTACACTAATATCATTAAAAATATAATGTCTTGCATTTCTACAGAGATAGATTCTCCATAAGTAAAAATCCCTGCTGCACATGCAATAAGCATTAAATGCTTCTAGAGATTTGCATATAATAATAGTGTACATAACAGTACATAAAGTACATTACTACAAATAACATTGCAAAGAGCATAACATGAACAACAGTATAGAGAATGCAGACTGACAAATTCTGTTTACATTCCCTGGTAATCATGGGAGTACATTGCTTTATGTACTTATATACAAGTATTGATAGAATAGTTATAATAAATAATAATGGCATCATATGTCATTATGTTCAGTACAACATATAATTGCACATATTATAGTAAATTGTTTACACGGTAGATCACATAAGTATGTGCCGAGGTGTACAGCAGCCTAAAGGTCTTTTTTTGGTTGAGAACCTGGGTTATGCTTGCTTATTGGTGGGTAAATGTAAGCCTCCAATAAGCAAGCGCTATCCATGGTGCTGAACCTAAAATGGGCTGGCCACTAAGATTTACATTCCTGCTTTTGAAATAAAGATAGCAAGAGAACAAAGAAAAATTGATAATAGGAGTAAACTAGAAAGTGGATTAAAATGTCATGCTCTATATCAGTGTTCCCCAACCCCCGGGCCGCGGACCGGTGCCGGTCCGTGGATCAATCGGCACCGGGCCGCCCGAGGAACTTCAAATCATTTCACTGTGGCGTCACTGTGGCGGGCGGCCGAGGCGCAGAGCATTGCGCCCTCCCGCCCTCCCAAGCCCGCTGAGCGGTTGCAAGCAGCAGTGGAGTGAAGAGAAAGAGAAGGTATTACTCTTCTAGCTCTTCTATCTGTTCACCGGTACTCGTGTGTACTGACGTGTTATTGTGTCTGCTTTAACCCACAAATTAGCAATGAGTAAACAGACATCGTTAGAAAGTTTCCTTGGGAAGAAAAAAAGGCCCAGTGAACAGACAGAAGAAGAGCCTTCAACATCAAAGAAACATGCAACTTTTAACAGACAATACCATGAGTCCTATTTGAAATATGGATTTATCGGGACAGGTGATTCCCACGCACCAAAACCGCTCTGCATAGTTTGCGGCGAGAAGCTCTCTAATGAGGCAATGAAACCTTCAAAACTGCTTCGCCACTTGACCGCCAAGCACCCTGGCATAAAAGACAAGCCCCTGGAGTATTTTGAAAGAAAAAAACGGGAGCACGAAGCACAGAAGATATTTATGAGGGCCACCACATCAATAAAGGAGAATGCACTGAGAGCATCATATTTGGTGGCTAACCGCATTGCTAAGGCTAAAAAGCCATTTACTATTGGTGAAGAATTGATCTTGCCCTCCACTAAAGACATTTGCCGTGAACTTCTAGGAGAGGCTGCTGTGGAAAAGATAGCACATGTGCCTTTGTCAGCTAGCACTGTGACTAGGCGCATTGAGGAAATAGCCGAAGACATTGAGGCACAATTGTTGGAGAGGATTAATACATCACCGTGGTATGCACTCCAGGTTGACGAATCTACAGATATCGACAACAAGGCACTACTACTGTGCGATATCTATATCAGGAGGATGTGCATGAGGATTTGTTATGTGCACTATCTTTGCCAACCAACACCACAGGAGCAGAACTGTTCAAGTCACTGGATGGTTATATATCAGAAAAACTGAAATGGTCCTTTTGTGTCAGCATATGCACAGACGGAGCTGCTGCCATGACCGGACGACTGTCTGGTTTAACTGCTCGGATTAAGGAGGTTGCACCTGAGAGTGAATCTACCAATTGTCTCATTCACAGGGAAATGCTGGCAAGCCGAAAAATGTCACCGGAATTTAACAGCGTATTGATGGATGTCGTTAAAGTTATTAACCACATCAAAGCACACGCACTTAACTCGCGCCTGTTTGAGCAGCTTTGTGAGGAGATGGACGCAGAGTACAGATGCCTTCTCTTATACACAGAAATAAGATGGTTATCCAGAGGAAAATCGCTAACCAGAGTATTTGAATTACGAGAGCCATTGCAAAGATTTCTCTCCGAAAAGAAGTCACCGCTGGCAGCACATTTCAGTGACAAGGTATGGGTCGCAAAACTGGCTTACCTGTGTGACATATTCAGCCTGCTCAATGAACTCAATCTGGGCCTTCAGGGGAAAATGACAACTGTTTTCAAGTTGTCAGACAAAGTAGCTGCATTTAAAGCCAAACTGGAGTTGTGGGGACGGCGCGTGAACAGAGGCATTTTGGACATGTTTCAGACATTAGCAGGGATTGTAGGCGAGACTGAGCTTGAACATTCATTCTGCCAGTTGGTGCAAGATCACCTGTCTTTGCTTTTAAAAGAGTTTGAGCGCTACTTCCCAACCACAAAAGACCCACAAACTGGTAAGGAATGGATCCGTGACCCATTTGACAACAAATCAGGCGAATCTAGCATGTCTATGCAAGAAGAAGAACAACTGCTGGAGATTGCAAATGACAGTGGCCTTAAAACTACGTTCGAGACAACAACTCTGCCGGTGTTCTGGATTAAAGTCATGGCGGAATACCCTGAGATTGCCACCACAGCACTTAAATCCCTATTGCCATTTCCGACAGCAACCAAAACAAAACAACGGAATAAACTGGACATAAGCAACACACTTCGGGTGTCATTGTCTCCTATTACCCCCAGATGGAACCGTCTCGTTGCAAAGAAACAAGCTCAGGGTTCTCATTGATTTGGCATTCTAGTGAGTTAAATAAAATAAATCACTTTATATTCATTTTTTGGTGTAGCTGTATTTTATTTTGAAGGCATGTTTAAATACAATTAAATTAAAATTATTAAATCAAAACAAGCGGGCCACGGAAAAATTATCAAACATTTACCGGTCCGCGGCGATAAAAAGGTTGGGGAGCACTGCTCTATATGAATCAGGAAAGAAAAAATCTGGGTTCAGTGTCCCTTTAAGCACCGAAAAAATGCTCCTAAAACGGCACAATTATTTCCACAATAGATCGTAATGTTTCAAGTAAAAAATGTCGCCAGTATTTATCAATTCTAGAGACATTTTTGGGGCAACATTTTTTTGCGAAGTCAAGCGAATGGCTGATCTAGTTTTCTTGTGAAAATATTGTTTTCACTTTATCAATTTCAACTTTAGCCACCGGTAAATGATTTTATCCTATTATAACAGAATTAAAGGGACAGTATACACTCATTTTCATATAATTGCATGTAAGACACTACTATAAAGAATAAGATGCACAGATACTGATATAAAAATCAATTATAAAATGGTTTAAAAACTTAGTTGAAAAGGTAGTTGGAAAGCCCACTGCAAGTGGGAAATAAAACACTCCCCCCCCCCCCCCCCCTCCGCCTTCTTTTGCATATGAAATAGACCCTTTACACAAACAGTAGGTAGCTGACGGTATTCTCATAAAACTTTGGGGCTTGGTTAGGAGTCTGAAAATCAGAGCAAAATTATTTAAAAATAAGCAAAACTATAATTTTTTTTTTTTTATTTTTTTTTAAACCTTTATGGGCTATATAAATAGATCTACAAAACATTTATGCAAAGAAAAATGTGTATAATGTCCCTTTAATCACTTGATTGTTTGTAAGAATTTTATTTCTTATATATTTTTATTTTGCCCCTTCTTTGGCTCTCTTTCATTGAGGAAGATTGCCTGTTTTTGGGGAGTTTATCTTAGTTCTTTTTAGTACACTTATTTTAATTAAACTTTAAATTATTTTACTTTTTATAAATCCGTATATATTTTTGTTATTTAAATTATTATTCTTCAGGTTATGCGCCTTGTTGTGGGCAATTTCTAACCCTAGATAGAGCCATTACAGCAAGAAAGAGACATTTTTCCATTTTCCCTCCAAACAACACTATCGCTCTTTATTTTTCACAACCTCGCAACATACAAATTGGCGAGATTAAAAACAGTGAATATTGCATGCGCCACTTTTCATAAATATATGAGAACTGTGAATATATACAGGCATTTTAAAATGCCAATAGAGATTTAATACAAGAATTAGGCATTTCCAGACAAGACTTGCAAATGGTCATGAGTTCCTTATCAGCATAGGGTTTAATAAGAGTATGAAACTCAATAATAGCCACAAAATATGCTGCCACAGCTTTGCTAGCTATTCTTACACTCAAGATACTGTATATGTTGCTCAGAAGGCTCCTACTCACTTTACCCCTAATTTCTTAGGTAAATTAGAAGGCTGCAGCTGATTTGGATGCAAAATTTGAGGTATACAGCTCAAATAGAGTATATTTACCTGACATAGTGGAACAGACTAGTAAAACGCAATGTATGAACATGGAAGGTTTATCAGTAAATGATTCCTCTAATGTGTTAACATTGATATCAGGGGGTCCAGATTCAGTGTGTTCCATATTGTGTAATGGCAGGATACAGTGCCCTCCACTAATAATGGCACCCTAGGTAAATATCAGTAAAGAAGGCTGTGAAAAATTGTCTAACCTTTTTATCTTTTGCTCAAAAAATACTTTGCTCTCATGGATATCAAACAATAACAAACACAAAACAGGTTTATAAAGAAAAAAAAAGATAAATATATGTGTTGCATAATTATTGGCACCCTTTTAGTCAATACTTTGTGCTACCTCCCTGTCAGGGTACCTGAATATTATTAATATATATATGGTTGTTAAGACCACAGGATTAATTACATATGAAACTAGATGCATCAGTTTATTTACTGTAGATTGCAGTCCTCTATGCCAAAATGATGTTTGGCTGTATAAACCAATCCCCCTCTCTCATTCATCAAAAGAAATGTTGTCAAAGGAAGAACAAAAGGTTTTAAGCTTTATATAAGATAAGACCAGTGAACCATTTCAAGGTAGATATTAGCATTTTGGAACCTTCAGATGTATAAATCCATATATGGAATTTCCTGCCCAAGATAAGAAATTAACTCACAGGCCCCTGTAGAGAATAGTCGGTCTGTCTGTCTAAATCCATATATGGAATTTCCTGCCCAAGATAAGAAATTAACTCACAGGCCCCTGTGGAGAATAGTCTGTCTGTATGGAGAAATGGCTGAATCTACAAACATCTTCAAGGAATTGTAGCTTTTACCAACTACCTGTTAAATGATCCCCTGTTGAGCTCCATACACATCTTGCCCAGCCATGTGTCCCTATTGTGTTTGAATCCACAAATTCTAGACAATGGAAGTTTGGCCAGGCAAAAGCACATGTTACAGTGTCAGCTATTTGAATTCATATTTTTTATTTTTTTTTAAATACAGCTGGAATAATTTTTTTTATTGTATAACAATGTGTAATCTGCTGGGTTTTTATATGAATATAATGGAATACTCGAATAAATAAATAAATAAATATATATATATATATATTTTTTTTTTTTTTTTTCAGACAACATTAAATATAAACATGTCTTAACCTATGTATTTTCTTTTTTAACATAGAATATCTTAAAAATTAAAAATGTCTCAATAACACTATTATTTTCATTTCAGATCTGCATCTGGTATTGCCATGCATTCAAAGTTCATTAGAAATATGAAATACATTGCATTCCTATTGAGACGCAATACAATGCCAGAAAGCTGTGATTATAGGAAGAGTAAATGATTAATAGTGTAACTGTTTATTAATATGATTATTAAAAATATGCTTATGTCTGGTCTTGAAGTGATCAGAGAAAATAACACTATATGATCCTATGAATATTAAACATAGTTTATTAATATCAAATTATAGTGTACATATTAAAAATATACAAGAATCTGTCATTTTACTGTATAGAAATAATTAAATGAAACTGTTTGTCTCTGTCTGCTGCCCCCCGGTGTTGTGATGCGAGGATTACAGCCAAAAGATTTGACTTTTAACAAAGATGTGTTTCCCTAGTAACCATGCATTGCCAGGGAACCAATGAAGGGAGGCGTCTCCCAAGTTGACCTATGAGATGCATTGCCCGGGCCTAACAAATTCACCAATGATGGTACAGAACAAAAAGGGGGGGGGGTTATATCACATGATTTAACCCCAAGCATGGAGATAGTCTGGTTGGCCGGTCTTTTTGCTTGCGAACTTGTGACTGACAATTGCTGCATGGAACGTAGTCACTATAAGCAAAATAGCTACCCTTTCTTATTCACATTGCAAAATACTTCTTTTGATTTTCTGAGGTGAATTTGGACTTGATGAGAAATTCTGGAAGCTAATATTCATTGGTTACCTGGTAGAATTGGTCTTAATTGTAGATAATTAAGAATTTATTTCAGCCCGAAACGTCGCCTGTATTTCACTGCTTGTAATAAAAATGTTATAAAATTCAACCTGGAGTGCTGCAGCCATTTCTATTTTGCATATCAATACCTGTCAAGGTGAGACAGCGGCTGCTTGCACCCTTACTGAGGACAGAATTGGTGCTGGACGTTAACTTGCATATATATATATATATATATATATATATATATATATATATATATATATATATATATCTTTTGGTGTTTTAATTAGAGTGTATATTGTTCTATTGTTTAACTAAGCATGCAACTGATAATATAGCAATTAAACCTTTCACGGTTTCATTGAACTCAGGAAAGACCATTTTTGATCTTGCCATTATTGGACACTGACAACAGCATAAAATTGGGAAGTGTCTAAGTACGGTGTGCTTGCGACGTCTCTCTGCCTATTTACGTGACAGAGAAGGCGTCCCATGCACATAAAGACTCCACAAGCGGCGCAAAGACCTCTCGGCTGAATGTGAGAAAAAACATAACCTAGGAGGCATCCGGCGGTCCGTTTGAACAAACTAGCCAAACAGCGCACACACACTGGCGCGTAACAGAGCTCCGCCCCATCCGTGGGCGTATCGAGCTCAATCTGCAAGAAAAAAATGGAGCCGCCGGGAGACCAATACATAGTCGAAAAGGCACGCAGACAATGGCGCAAAACAAAGCGTGTCGAGCACAATCTCCTATGCGGACCAACAATGTGAAGCCACCGGGAGAACAAAAGTAAAACACCAACAACCCGTATTCAGCTGCAATAAACTGATAAGCATAAGTCTCCCTGCCAATTGCCCTCACAAAGTGTCACCAACATGTTAAATACATACATTGGAACTAATAAGGCAATCTCCCTGTCGGCTGATATATTCTTCACATAAGCCATAATGAGAAAGGGAAACCGGTAAGAAAAAGAACATGGAACAATCCTGTGTATCTTATTAAAACAGGATAACTCATTCTGACAGTTCCAAAATCTATTTTCTAAATTGAATCACCCCGCTTGTTGGCTTCTAATTTTCAATAGAAAGCAAAAGCAAAAGCTAGCATAAAAATGTAATCATAAAAATCCTATACACCATTTACGTGTTATATAGGATAACCCTCCCTGTCGACTGATAAACTAGCGGTAAGCCGCTGGGAGACATACAGAGACATGTCGTTTCCAGAACTGCCTGTGAAAAACACATCCCCAGTCCAAGAATATATCAACATATAGAACGTCAGCCCCTGGTACACAATAGATGATGACTGGTACGGAGTCCTTACAGAAACAGTTCATTCCAGACATGAGAAAAGAATAAAGTATAGTGCCTGATGACATGATACATGACAACCCCACACTATGTAAACTAGGAAAGCCCTTCCAGAGAGCCTATGATTCCCAACAAGTGAAAGTACATCCATTTCTGAGGTAGCATGGCCCAGAAAAACAAAGATTGCACTTACCTTATATGCTGAGCGACAGCATGAGACGTCCACAGGATCAAGAGGTCTTCTCCCTCCTGCAGTTCTGTGGACACAGAAAGGGCCTTAGTTACCATATGCTAAGACCATCAACCAGAAGGGCAGCACAAGTATGGGAGGCGCAGTGAGAGTAAAACCCCACCAGTTCCCATTGCTTTAAAGCCACCTGTAGCTCAACTCTAGAGGCTGACAAGGAATACGGCTACACCCTATAGTAAAATAGTACACTTTGGCACCATTTTAAAAATAATAAACTCTTGATTGAAGAAACTAAACTAACACCTCACTTTACCTCTTCCTATCACTAACACAGGCAAAGAGAATGACTGGGGTGGGAGGGAAAGGAGGAGCTATATATACAGCTCTGCTGTGGTGCTCTTTGCCTCCTCCTGCTGACCAGGAGGTGATATCCCACAAGTAAGGATGGAATCCGTGGACTCATCGTATCTTGTAAAAGAAATATAGTTGTCTGGAAGTTAGTGACCCATACTGTAATATTTCATTGTGGTGAGGTAATATAATTCAATTGTGAATAAGGCTAGTTCTAAAGGTACATTTGGTTTGCTGTGCATAGTGTATTATAACAGTTTAAACGTGTAAAGTTTTGATTTTTATCTGGTTTTCTACAAATATATTTCACTGTGTCTATAAATTTTAACTAATATAAAGAATTTAGGAATTTACATTCATTTTATGGTTTTGTATATGCATTTTATTGGGGTTTTATTTTAAAGAATAATTATTAAATATATTGTATTATAACCCGGCCATGTACTGACATCCCTTTACCAAGATAACAGCTCTGAGTCTTCTCCTATAATCAAGGAAATAGACACACTCACTGAGACAGAACAATAGCTAGAAAAACTTCTGTGCTTGTGCACAAGGCCAGTGCCACTCAAGGTGCAGTCTTTTTGCACACTATGCCTTTTCACAGAGAAAAAATATCCTGTAGCATATCAGTCTGATCCCGCCCAATGACAGTCCAGCACCGAAATACCAGGCAATTATTCTCTGAACAAGACAAACAACAAACCCCAGACGTACGTTTCGGCCTCTCTTGGGCCTCATCAGTGAGGTGCAGTTGCATATTTCTAGGGCATGTGTGCAAGGAGTCCACGTCTGGTTTCCCACTTTTACTCTTAGGGAGACCTAAGAGCAACGTACGTCTGGGGTTTGTGGTTTGTCTTGTTCAGAGAAGAATTGCCTGGTATTTCAGTGCTGGACTGTCATTGGGCAGGATCAGACTGATATGCTACAGGATATTTTTTCTCTGTGAAAAGGCATAGTGTGCAAAAAGACTGCACCCTGAGTGGCACTGGCCTTGTGGACAAGCACAGAAGTTTTTCTAGCTATTGTTCCGTCTCAGTGAGTGCGTCTCTCTATTTTCTTGATCTCCTATAATGCCTGATGACGATTCCTCCATACACAATCTCTCTAGAACCTTCAAATTTTGAGGTTGATGCTGGTGGACTCTCCTCTTCAGTTTATCCAACAGGTTTTCTATGGGGTTCAAGTCAAGGGTCTGGGATGGCCATGGCAGGACCTTGATTTTGTGGTCAGTTAACTGTTTTTGTGTTTATTTTGATGTATGTTTAGGATCATTGTCTTGCTGGAAGATCCAACCACAGTCCAATTTTAAGCTTTCTGGCAGTCAGGTGTACGTTGAATATCTTCTGATATTTGAGTCCATGACGCCATGTTTCCTAACAAAATGTCCAGGTCCTCTGGCAGAAAAACAGCCCCAAAACATTAAAGGGTCACCACAATATTTAACGGTGGGCATCAGGTACTTTTCCATATGGCTACCTCTCTAGGGACGCGCCAAACCCACCTATGGTTATTGCCAAAAAGCGCCATTATGGTTTCATCTGACCATAGAACCCGATCCCATTTGAAGTTGTAGTAGTGACGCTTGAGTTTGTTTTTGGATGAGAGTAGAGGCTATATTCTTGAAACCCTTCCAAACAACTTGTGGTGATGTAGGTGACGTTGGATTGTAGTTTTGGAGACTTTCTGACCCCAAGACACCACTAACGTCTGCAATTCTGCAGCTGTGATCCATGGAAATATTTTGGCCACTCGAACCATAATCTTTACAGTGTGTTGAGACAATATAGACACGTGTCCTCTTTCAGGTTGATTCATAACATTTCCAGTCAACATCTTAATTATTGCCCTGATGGTGGAAAGAGGCATTTTCAATGCTTTTGCCATTTTCTTATAGCCACTTCCAATTTTATGATGCTCAACAACTCTTTGCCAAACATCACAGCTATATTCCTTGGTGTTACCCATTGTGATGATTGATTGAAGGAATTTGGCCTATGTCTTACCTCATATTTATACCCCTGTGAAACAGGAAATCATGGTTGAACAATTTCCTGTTCCTAGTGCCTTCTTTGCTCATATTTACCAAGGGTGTCAATATCAGTGGAGGGCAGTGTATGTAGAGACACCAGACATTCTCAAAACAATAAAAATGGTACAGAACCCTCTACACTAAGCTCAATAACCCCTCTGACACCTTTATTGAAACTGCATTGTAATAGTGAAAGTACACTTACATGCTCCCAGGCTCCAGACATTTAGCCCAAGTAACAGATCATATAAGGGTAAGTGCTGCTAGATTAGAAAATAAGAAATTGCTACTCCAAAGGTTTTCTGAGCTGTTTTTCTGCCAAGCAACAGCTCCTGAGTGAAGATGGAAGGCCGGGAAGCTGAGAGGGTGGGGCTAATGCCCAGTGAAATGCCAGTGCCTCAGTGAGGTCATTAGTGTGATACAAATAAGTATAGTGTGTGCACCAAGCATAATAAAGCACAAAATCTTAAAAAATACTCCCTTATGCAAACCAGATTGTGCACTAATAAACCACAAAATGCACAGAGCAGTTAGCAGTTTTCTTAAAGGGCCAGGCACATGTTTTAAATAAAGTGCCCATAATGGTTCCCCAGAGCTGCTAGAGGGCAGTTAATGGGCTTAATCTTATCTGGCTGTGTCCCTGATAAGGCTAGGACCAACAGGGATCTGAAAAAAGAAAGAAAAAAAAAGTGCGTCATGAGAAGTGTAAGCTAAGTCTGCTGGCTAAGCTGTACCTGTGTCAGAGTACCTACAAATAGACTCTGGGCCGTTTGTGTGCTGTAGTAAGTAACTTACATTAGGTAGCAGCCCTCCATTGGCTTACCAGGCATGTCAAATCCTTGTCAAGTCAGCTGCACCAGTATCAAGTAGAGAGACCATCCAGTGCAGGTACAGATACATCAGAGGATATCTGTTGAAAAGGGGGAGGGTAAGGACGAGTCCCTGCAACGCTTTTGGGTAGTTATGGCTGAAGTCCCATAGGGAAATACTGTGCACATAATATGATATTCCTATGTACCTGTATCATCCAACTGCTCTGAAGTTTCACTTCTGCCTTGTTGGCAGGGATTATGGGTCTCACATTGGTCTGTGCTCCCAAATTTAAATCCATAAGCAAGTAGCTGGAAACACCTATTCTCAACCTTCTCCTACGAGGCCAAGAACAAAACTAAGAGAGAGATGGGAGGTGTGAGGGATTTTAAGCTCAGATATGGGTTCTTGATCTCCTCCTAGTGGCGGTAATATATATACCCCATATGTTATGGAAGACTGTGGGCCATCATTTTACAAAAGAAAACAGGTGGTTCTCAATGTAGTTTAATTTGTTGGAAAAAATATAAGAATATCTTGGCTCATACCTGAACAGACCCAGAGTCACTTGATTGAGAAGAGATGTCTACTAGATCAGCAGACAACTGAAAATCGCTAGGCGGCAACTGAAGCTCTTTACACACCATGAACTGCAAAAATAGATGGTTGTAAATGTTTAGCCAAGAATGTCAACGGATATCAAAACTTCTATAACAGATTATTTTTATTAGCCACTATGTAGAAACCCTATAAAAAACATTTAACAGAGGCATATTTTATATTTTTTTAAAGTAAAGGACAAAAGAGGGAATAGGAGTGCTAGAAGAAAAAATATTTATTAAAAAGGCAGGAGGATGAGTGGAGGTGACAAAGTGGGTGATATAAGTGTAAAGTAGAAATCTGCACACACAAAAAATCTACTCAATCTCCACCCACATTCAATCTTCTACTGTTCATGAAAAACATTTATCCTATTTTTGAACTAATCTTTTTTCCAACTTCTCATTTGAAAAGAGATGCACAGACACAAGCATACATATAAGGTGTCCAAGCCTGCTCACCGACCCTCACTCACCATTCTCACAAGCATTTAAGATTTTTTTTTTAAAAAACATGATAAAAAGAAAAAACTAATTTAAGTGAACAGGCAACAAAACTATGGCTTGGGAATGGGAGGGAGAACAGCAGTGGTGTGTGTCTAATTGCATCAATAAAGGCTGCAAGGAGGCACACAAGTCAGTATCTAAGTTCTTATGGAAAATGATGACTGACATTTTATGAACACCAGACATTTACTAATAAAAAATGCACTTGTAACACATTTTGCAGAAACATATTTTATAGATTACATATATTATACTTGCATGATAGCACAGATATAACGTAAGGTCAGTGCAGGGCAGTTTCTAGAGAATTAGGCTCAGAGGGCAAAATTCCAAAATGTGCCCCCTTACCAAAAAAATAAAATGTGTGCACAAACAGGCAGCCATAGACACACACATTACAGTATTTCTCTCACACTATATATATATACACACACACACACATATGTGTATAAACATATGTTAAATGTTTGCATATATTATGTATTATTGTTTTTGTATTTTATTGTACCCTATTGTATCAATGCAATGTTTTGTGATCTCAGGACATACTTGAAAACGAGAGAAATCTGAATTTATCCTTCCTGGTAAAATATTTTATAAATAAATATAAATATATATATATATATATATATATATATATATATATATATATATATATATATATATATATATATATATATATATATATATATATATATATATATATATATATATATATATATATACACACACACACACACACACACACACATATACATATATAAATCAGAGAGGAGAGTTTTTTGTATTTTTTTCACTACATCTATATTGTATATTTTAATATACAATCTTAACTTGAAGTGGAATTGTCAAGTGCCTATGCAGGAGAAGCTGCTGCAGGTGCAACGGATGCATTAATAAACTAGCATACAAAGATTTGCAAGCGCGCACACAGTTAAACATACAAAAGTTAGCACTGGTTGTTCTTACAACTGTGTACAGAGTCACAAACAGATTTTAAAATTATATATTGACAAAAACAGAATTTATGTTTACCTGATAAATTTCTTTCTCCTACGGTGTATCCGGTCCACGGCTTCATCCTTACTTGTGGGATATTCTCAATCCCTACAGGAAGTGGCAAAGAGAGCACACAGCAGAGCTGTCCATATAGCTCCCCTCAGGCTCCGCCCCCCCAGTCATTCGACCGACGGTTAGGAGAAAAAGGAGAACCATAGGGTGCAGTGGTGACTGTAGTTTACAAAAAAATAAATTTAAACCTGACCAAAATGACAGGGCGGGCCGTGGACCGGATACACCGTATGAGAAAGAAATTTATCAGGTAAACATAAATTCTGTTTTCTCCTACATTGGTGTATCCGGTCCACGGCTTCATCCTTACTTGTGGGAACCAATACCAAAGCTTTAGGACACGGATGAAGGGAGGGAACAAGTCAGGTAACCTAAACGGAAGGCACCACTGCTTGTAAAACCTTTCTCCCAAAAATAGCCTCCGAAGAAGCAAAAGTATCGAATTTGTAAAATTTGGCAAACGTATGCAGTGAAAACCAAGTCGCTGCCTTACAAATCTGTTCAATAGAAGCTTCATTCTTGAAAGCCCATGTGGAAGCCACAGCTCTAGTAGCTGTAATTCGTTCAGGAGGCTGCCTTCCAGCAGTCTCATAAGCCAACCGGATGATGCTTTTCAGCCAGAAAGACAGAGAGGTCGCAGTCGCCTTTTGACCTCTCCTCTTGCCAGAATAGACGAAAAACAAGGACGATGTTTGTCTGAAGTCTTTAGTTGCTTTTAGATAAAACTTTAAAGCACGAACCACATCAAGATTGTGTAACAGACGTTCCTTGTTAGAAACTGGATTAGGACACAGAGAAGGAACAACTATTTCCTGGTTGATATTCATATTTGAAACCACTTTTGGAAGAAAACCAGGTTTGGTACGTAAAACGACCTTATCTGTATGAAACACCAGATAGGGTGAATTACACTGCAAAGCAGACAATTCAGAAACTCTTCTAGCAGAAGAAATAGCTACTAAAAACAAAACTTTCCAAGATAGTAACTTAATATCTATGGAATGTAGAGGTTCAAACGGAACCCCTTGAAGAACTGAAAGAACTAAATTTAGACTCCATGGAGGAGCCACAGGTCTGTAGACAGGCTTGATTCTGACTAAAGCCTGTACAAACGCCTGAATATCTGGCATGGCTGCCAGACGCTTGTGTAACAAAACAGACAGAGCAGATATCTGTCCCTTTAAAGAACTAGCTGACAGACCTTTCTCCAATCCTTCTTGGAGAAAAGATAGTATCCTTGGAATCCTAATCTTACTCCATGAGTAACCCTTGGATTCGCACCAGCAAAGATATTTCTGCCATATCTTATGGTAAATTTTCCTGGTGACAGGCTTTCTAGCCTGGATCAGAGTATCTATAACTGATTCCGAAAACCCACGTTTAGCTAGAATCAAGCGTTCAATCTCCAAGCAGTCAGTTGCAGAGAAACTAGGTTTGGATGTTCGAATGGACCTTGAATTAGAAGGTCCTGCCTCAAAGGCAGCTTCCATGGTGGAACCGATGACATATTCACCAGGTCTGCATACCAAGTCCTGCGTGGCCACGCAGGAGCTATTAGAATTACCGAAGCCTTCTCCGGTTTGATCCTGGCTACTAGCCGGGGGAGAAGGGGAAACGGTGGAAAGACATAAGCTAGATTGAACGACCAAGGCGCTACTAAGGCATCTACCAATGTCGCCTTGGGATCCCTGGACCTGGACCCGTAACGTGTAAATTTGGAGTTCTGACGTGACGCCATCAGATCCAGATCTGGAATGCCCCATAGCTGGGTCAGCTGAGCAAAAACCTCCGGGTGGAGTTCCCACTCCCCCGGATGGAAAGTCTGACGACTCAGATAATCCCCTTCCCAGTTGTCCACTCCTGGGATGTGAATTGCTGGTAGATGGCAGGAGTGATCCTCTGCCCATTTGATGATCTTGTATACCTCCCTCATCGCCAGGGAACTCTTTGTTCCCCCCTGATGATTGATGTACGCTACAGTTGTCATGTTGTCCGACTGAAATCTGATGAATTTGGCCTCCGCTAGTTGAGGCCATGCCTGGAGCGCATTGAATATCGCTCTCAATTCCAAAATGTTTATCGGGAGAAGAGATTCTTCTCAAGACCATAGACCCTGAGCCTTCAGGGACTTCCAGACCGCGCCCCAGCCTAAGAGGCTGGCATCGGTCGTGACAATGATCCACTCCGGTCTTCGGAAACTCATTCCCTGAGACAGGTGATCCTGAGACAACCACCAGAGGAGTGAGTCTCTGGTTTGCTGGTCCATCTGAATCTGGGGAGACAAATCTGCATAATCCCCATTTCATTGTTTGAGCATGCACAGTTGCAATGGTCTTAAATGAATTCGAGCAAAAGGAACCACGTCCATTGCCGCAACCATTAGTCCTATTACCTCCATGCACTGAGCTATGGAGGGTTGAGGAATGGATTGAAGAACTCGACAAGTGTACAAAAGTTATAATTTCCTGACCTCTGTCAGAAAGATCTTCATTACTACTGAATCTATTATTGTTCCCAGGAAGGGAACCCTTGTGAACGGGGACAGAGAACTTTTTTCTATGTTCACCTTCCACCCGTGAGACCTTAGAAAGTCTAGAACAATGTCCGTATGAGCCCTTGCTTTGTGAAAGGACGACGCCTGTATTAAAATGTCGTCTAGGTAAGGTGCTACTGCAATGCCCCTTGGCTTTAGCACCGCTAGAAGGGACCCTAGCACCTTTGTGAAAAATCTGGGAGCAGTGGCCAATCCGAAGGGAAGAGCCACAAACTGGTAATGCTTGTCCGAATGGTTTCCATTTTGAATGATGGAACTCTGAGGAATTTGTTTAGGATCTTTAAATCCAGAATTGGCCTGAAAGTTCCTTCCTTTTTGGGAACTACAAACAGGTTTGAGTAAAATACCAGTCATTGTCCTGCTGTTGGAACTGGGTTTATCACTCCCATTTTTAAAAGGTCTTCTACGCAATGTAAGAATGCCTGTCTCTTTACCTGGTCTAAAGATAAGCGAGACATGTGGAACCTTCCCCTTGGAGGAAGGTCCTTGAATTCTAGAAGATACCCCTGAGAGACAATTTCTAGTGCCCAGGGGTCCGGAACATCTCTTGCCCAGGCCTGAGCAAAGAGAGAAAGTCTGCCCCCTACTAGATCCGGTCCCGGATCGGGGGCTACCCCTTCATGCTGTCTTGGTAGCAGCAGCAGGCTTTTTGGCCTGTTTACCCTTGTTCCAGCCTTGCAATGGTTTCCATGCTGGTTTGTCCTGGGGTGCGTTACCCTCTTGCCTAGTGGCTGTAGAGGTAGAAGCCGGTCCGTTCCTGAAATTGTGAAAGGAACGAAAATCAGACTTATTTTTAGCTTTGAAAGGTCTATCCTGTGGAAGGGCATGGCCCTTTCCCCCAGTGATATCTGAAATAATTTCTTTCAACTCTGGCCCGAATAGGGTCTTACCCTTGAAAGGAATATTAAGCAATTTTGTTTTGGAAGACACATCCGCCGACCACGATTTTAGCAAAGCGCTCTACGCGCCACTATTGCGAAACCAGAATTTTTCGCCGCTAATTTAGCTTAACTGAAAAGCGGCATCTGTAATGAAAGAATTAGCCAACTTCAGGGTGTGAATTCTATCCATGACTTCATCATAAGAAGTCTCCTTCTGGAGCGAGTTTTCTAATTCCTCAAACCAAAAAGCAGCTGCAGTGGTTACAGGAATAATGCAAGAAATTGGTTGAAGAAGAAAACCTTGTTGAACAAAAAATTTCTTAAGTAAACCTTCTAATTTTTTATCCATAGGATCTTTGAAAGCGCAACTGTCTTCTATTGGTATAGTTGTGCGCTTAGCTAGCGTTGAAACTGCCCCCTCTACCTTAGGGACCGTCTGCCACGCGTCCCTTCTGGGGTCAACAATGGGGAACATTTTCTTAAATATAGGAGGGGGAACAAAAGGTACACCTGGCTTCTCCCACCCCTTATTCACTATATCCGCCACCCTCTTAGGTATCGGAAACGCATCAGTGTGTACTGGGACCTCTAATAATTTATCCATTTTACACAATTTTTCTGGGACCACCAAAGAGTCACAATCATCAAGAGTAGCTAGGACCTCCTTAAGTAGAGCGCGGAGGTGTTCTAGCTTAAATTTAAATGCTATGGTATCAGGCTCTGCCTGCTGAGAAACTTTTCCTGTGTCAGAAATTTCTCCCTCAGACAAGCCCTCCCTCACCGCCAAGTCAGATTGATGTGAGGGCACTACAGATATATTATCCTCTGCGTCTGCTTGCTCATTTTCTGTATTTAAAACTGAGCAATCACGCTTCCTAGGAAAAGCTGGCAGTTTGGATAAAAATGCTGCGAGATAATTATCCATTACTGCTGCTAACTGTTGCATAGTAATAACAATTGGCGCGCTAGATGTACTGGGCATCGCTTGCGCGGGCATAGCTGGTGTTGACACAGAAGGAGAGGATAGTGAGCTATCCTCACTACCTTCAGCTAAAGAATCATCTTGGGCTATATCTTTAAGCGTGATTGTACTGTTCTTAAGCTGTTTGGACGCTATGGCACACTTCACACATAAATTTAATGGGGGAACCACCTTGGCCTTTGAACATACAGAACATAGGTTATCTGAAGGGTCAGACATGTTTGACAGACTTGAACAGATCTTCAATGCAATAAAAATTATTTTTGACAAAAATGTTACTGTGTCTTTAAATAATAAAAGTGCACACTTTATTACTAAAACATCAAAAAACCATCAAATAAACATCCGATTTTAATGAAATTTTCACCACAGTGTCTTAATGCTTTGAAAGTATTGCACACAAATTTTCAGACCAATTAACCCCTTAATGCCCAAACCGGAGCTAATAACAGCAATTAACCTGTTAAAAACACTACAGAACTATTCCACTGTGGCCTTTACCTTCCTTAGGGGTTATTTTAGGAGGAAATAAGCCTCTCTGGAGTCTCAGGACTCCCCACGTGAAGCTGCATGAACTGCCTAAGCAAAACAACTGCACAATTGAGGCTTGAAAATGAGGCCTCCTCCCTCTTCATTTCCAGAGTGGAGGGGCCTTTCTGACTAGAATAGGTGTCCAAATAAGTGCCAGGCGCAAAATAAAACCCCAAAAGTGTTTTAAAGTCTGAAAAAACACCTTATTTATAGTGAAAACATGCTAAAAAGCAATCGATTTAGCCCACAATAGTGTCAACCAGCATAGAGCCCTTAATTTAAGCCATAATTTTATACAGAGTCTAAGAAAAATGGCTTGCCTATCCCAGAGGGGATTGCTGACAGTCTTCTAGCATTACTAGGTCTTGTTAGAAAAATGACTGATCATACCTGAAGCAGTTAAGCCTGCAAACTGTTCCCCCCAACTGAAGTTCTCTGGTTTCAACAGTCCTGCGTGGGAACAGCAATGGATTTTAGTTACTGGTGCTAAAATCATATTCCTCTCGGCAGAAATCTTCATCATTTTCTGCTGCAGAGTAAATAGTACAAGCCGGCACTATTTTAAAATAACAAACTCTTGATAGAAGAAACAAAACACTACAACTAACACCACATACTCTTTACCACCCCCGTGGAGATGCTACTAGTTAGAGCGGCAAAGAGAATGACTGGGGGGCGGAGCCTGAGGGGAGCTATATGGACAGCTCTGCTGTGTGCTCTCTTTGCCACTTCCTGTAGGGATTGAGAATATCCCACAAGTAAGGATGAAGCCGTGGACCGGATACACCAATGTAGGAGAAAATACATATGCAAATGTTTGAGCACAGCCATACACGGATACTCTGACATACATATATAGGAGCACACATGATATACTGACATATATAGCCACACACCGATACTCTGACATACATATATAGGCACACACATGATATACTGACATACATAAATAGCCACACACCGATACTCTGACATACATATATAGGCACACACATGATATACTGACATACATATATAGCCACACACCGATACTCTGACATACATATATAGGCACACACATGATATACTGACATATGTACACATACACAGGTACACATTCATAATTGCATACACAAATGTATGCATATAAAGAGATTTGTCCACAGTTATAAAAACACAGTACATGTTGACACATACAGATGACCAAATAGGTACACAAACAGCAGGACTTAATATGTTTACATTAAAAAAATACTATAGGCGTACTAAAACCCAGAGGGCTAAATGAATAGTTAAATGTTGGACCTTTTTTAAGCTAAATAAGATGCGGATTGGAAGTCATTGTTTTTAACATCTTGTTTTATTAAGAATAATTTAAAACATAGGGAGAAGAACATGAATCAAATAGATTATTATTCAAGTTTTGTTGTTAGAAATAAATTAACTTTGGATTGGGATTTAATAACTAATTAAAAATAAATAAAAATATAAAATCTTCCAAAAAATACTTGATGAAACAGGAAGGGTGAAAAAAAAAAAATCTAAACCCATTTACATATATTGTTGCCAAACTACTGATGTTAAAAATAATAATTTATGCTGAAGTACTAGTGTTAAAAATAAAATTATAATATAAGAATGAAAATTGTATTGAGTGTGTATATACATATTTTAAGCACAAATGGTGGTTTAAAAAAACTGTTGCAAATATATAATAAACTTGCAACATGAAAAATATCTGCTAATGATTTAAACACTGGCAAGTATAAACTAAATTGGCAACATTAAAATTACAACTATCCTTACAGTATCCTTACTGGATTACAATTTATCATATTATATAAGGATCACAGTACCAACAATGAAGGAAGGTATGTCATTTATGAGTGACTATGCAGGATGTCATGTCGGGACTGATAAGATTTGGAACAAACTATCCCAGTAACTACCCATTAAGGAGCAGATAAGCTAGATCAACTGAAGTGAGTACGCTGGGAATGTGGATCATACAAAGCGGCTGTAATTCAGGGTAGTGCGAGAGTACTTGGAAGTTATTTGTAACCCCGCAGCCAATTTGGCGATTTGCAAGTGTAAAGGGAAACAGAGTCCTGACACAAAACTATTGAGACCGCTACTGAATACCAAATTATTTTGGATTCAATCCATACCATATGGCACTTTATATTTATGTCCTCTCAAAAGTATTATATGTATAGCTGTGATCATAGTCTAATTTTTCAGGATATTTATCATCTATGATAAATTCTGGAAACATATCTAAAAAGGAAGCTCCCTAATAAGGATATATGGATGATCTGTGAATCAGTGAAGAATTATTGTGATTTTCAGTGTGGAAACGGTCAAGAATCTTTTTTGACTTTTGAAATAATATGATGTGGTTATGTTACCTTATGGAATTGTAGGTGAGGGTGGAAGTGAAATCAACCCTTAATAAAGAAATATTTACTGTTCAAATTGTCAAGTGTTCAATAGGATTATCTTTTTTTGGTAAGGTTGGAATTCGTTTACCTTCTAAACTGTCTTGAAGTTTTGTATTTGTTAATAAATAATCCCCGTGCACCATTAAAAACTTTTTTTTTAACTTACCTTGGCAGACGACGATTGGCAAATCTTCCAAATGATCAAGCGATCTCTACACACCAACCATGCCCATCCATCTTCATGGATTTTAACACTTAACGAATCATCTGTGGTGTGAAAAAAGAAAAAAAAAATTAATAAAGAAAATAATTTATATTAATTCCTCACTGCAGATTATAACCATATGGAGACAGCAGTCTCATTCCCCTTCACAGGCTCTTAAAGTGAAACGCTAGGGTTGACTGTTGAAACAAATAAACGGCACTTTCATTCATTAAGTATAAGATACTTCATGCAGAAAGTGCCTTTATTCGTTTCAACCGATCGCCATTCTTAGCTGCTACAGCAGCCCACGGGCAAAATATTTTTTTGCTAAGAGGTGACGTTTCTCCTCTTAGCCAATAGCCGTGCGGTAAATACAGTTTGGCGCCAATGGGAGCCGGATTTACAGCACGGCTATTGGCTAAGAGGTGAAAACGTCACCTCTTAGCAAAATACTTATACTTCATGAATGGAAGTGCCCTTTATTTGTTTGTTGTTGTTTCAACAGTCAACCCTAGCGTTTCAAAAACGCTATGGTTGACTTTCACTTTAAAGAGATAGTATACTATAAAAACATAATTTATGTAAGAACTTACCTGATAAATTCATTTCTTTCATATTAGCAAGAGTCCATGAGCTAGTGACGTATGGGATATACATTCCTACCAGGAGGGGCAAAGTTTCCCAAACCTCAAAATGCCTATAAATACACCCCTCACCACACCCACAATTCAGTTTAACGAATAGCCAAGCAGTGGGGTGACAAGAAAGGAGCGAAAGCATCAAAATAAGGAATTGGAATAATTGTGCTTTATACAAAAAAATCATAACCACCACAAAAAAGGGTGGGTCTCATGGACTCTTGCTAATATGAAAGAAATGAATTTATCAGGTAAGTTCTTACATAAATTATGTTTTCTTTCATGTAATTAGCAAGAGTCCATGAGCTAGTGACGTATGGGATAATAAATACCCAAGATGTGGAACTTCCACGCAAGAGTCACTAGAGAGGGAGGGATAAAATAAAGACAGCCAATTCCGCTGAAAAATAATAATAATCCACAACCCAAACAAAAGTTTTAATCTCAATAATGAAAAAAAAAACTGAAATTATAAGCAGAAGAATCAAACTGAAACAGCTGCCTAAAGTACTTTTCTACCAAAAACTGCTTCAGAAGAAGAAAACACATCAAAATGGTAGAATTTAGTAAAAGTATGCAAAGAAGACCAAGTTGCTGCTTTGCAAATCTGATCAACAGAAGCTTCATTCCTAAATGCCCAGGAAGTAGAAACTGACCTAGTAGAATGAGCCGTAATTCTTTGAGGCAGGGATTTACCCGACTCTACATAAGCATGATGAATCAAAGACTTTAACCAAGACGCCAAAGAAATGGCGGAGGCCTTCTGACCTTTTCTGGACCCAGAAAAGATAACAAATAGACTAGAAGTCTTTCTAAAATCTTTAGTAGCTTCAACATAATATTTCAAAGCTCTTACTACATCCAAAGAATGTAAAGATCTCTCCTTTGAATTCTTAGGATTAGGACACAATGAAGGAACAACAATTTCTCTACTAATGTTGTTAGAATTCACAACCTTAGGAAAAAATTTAAATGAAGTCCGCAACACTGCCTTATCCTGATGAAAAATCAGAAAAGGAGATTCACAAGAAAGAGCAGATAACTCTGAAACTCTTCTAGCAGAAGAGATGGCCAAAAGGAACAGAACTTTCCAAGAAAGTAATTTAATGTCCAGAGAATGCATAGGTTCAAACGGAGGAGCATGTAAAGCCCTCAGAACCAAATTAAGACTCCAAGGAGGAGAGATTGACTTAATGACAGGTTTGATACGAACCAAAGCCTGTACAAAACAATGAATATCAGGAAGAATAGCAATCTTTCTGTGAAAAAGAACAGAAAGAGCAGAGATTTGTCCTTTCAAGGAACTTGCAGACAAACCTTTATCCAAACCATCCTGAAGAAACTGTAAAATTCTAGGAATTCTGAAAGAATGCCAGGAGAATTTATGAGAAGATCACCAAGAAATATAAGTCTTCCAGACTCGATAATAAATCTTCCTAGACACAGATTTACGAGCCTGTAACATAGTATTAATTACTGAGTCAGAGAAACCTCTATGACTAAGAATCAAGCGTTCAATTTCCATACCTTCAAATTTAATGATTTGAGATCCTGATAGAAAAAAGGGCCTTGAGATAGAAGGTCTGGTCTTAACGGAAGAGTCCAAGGTTGGCAACTGGCCATCCGAATGAGATCCGCATACCAAAACCTGTGAGGCCATGCTGGAGCCACCAGCAACACAAACGAACATTCCATTAGAATTTTGGAAATCACTTTTGGAAGAAGAACTAGAGGCGGAAAGATATAGGCAGGATGATAATTCCAAGGAAGCGACAACGCGTCCACTGCCTCCGCCTGAGGGTCCCTGGATCTGGACAGATACCTGGGAAGTTTCTTGTTTAGATGAGAGGCAATCAGATCTATTTCTGGAAGTCCCCAGATTTGAACAATCTGAAGAAATACCTCTGGGTGAAGGGACCATTCGCCCGGATGTAACGTCTGGCGACTGAGATAATCCGCTTCCCAATTGTCTACACCTGGGATGTGAAACGCAGAGATTAGACAGGAGCTGGATTCCGCCCATACAAGTATCCAAGATACTTCTTTCATAGCCTGAGGACTGTGAGTCCCACCTTGATGATTGACATATGCCACGGTCGTGACATTGTCTGTCTGAAAACATAATTTATGTAAGAACTTACCTGATAAATTTATTTCTTTCATATTAGCAAGAGTCCATGAGCTAGTGACGTATGGGATATACATTCCTACCAGGAGGGGCAAAGTTTCCCAAACCTCAAAATGCCTATAAATACACCCCTCACCACACCCACAATTCAGTTTAACGAATAGCCAAGAAGTGGGGTGATAAAAAAGTGTGAAAGCATATAAAATAAGGAATTGGAATAATTGTGCTTTATACAAAAATCATAACCACCACAAAAAAAGGGCGGGCCTCATGGACTCTTGCTAATATGAAAGAAATGAATTTATCAGGTAAGTTCTTACATAAATTATGTTTTCTTTCATGTAATTAGCAAGAGTCCATGAGCTAGTGACGTATGGGATAATGACTACCCAAGATGTGGATCTTTCCACACAAGAGTCACTAGAGAGGGAGGGATAAAATAAAGACAGCCAATTCCTGCTGAAAATAATCCACACCCAAAAATAAAGTTTAACGAAACACATAAGCAGAAGATTCAAACTGAAACCGCTGCCTGAAGTACTTTTCTACCAAAAACTGCTTCAGAAGAAGAAAATACATCAAAATGGTAGAATTTAGTAAAAGTATGCAAAGAGGACCAAGTTGCTGCTTTGCAAATCTGGTCAACCGAAGCTTCATTCCTAAACGCCCAGGAAGTAGAAACTGACCTAGTAGAATGAGCTGTAATTCTTTGAGGCGGAGTTTTACCCGACTCAACATAGGCAAGATGAATTAAAGATTTCAACCAAGATGCCAAAGAAATGGCAGAAGCTTTCTGGCCTTTTCTAGAACCGGAAAAGATGATAACAAATAAACTAGAAGTCTTACGGAAAGATTTCGTAGCTTCAACATAATATTTCAAAGCTCTAACAACATCCAAAGAATGCAATGATTTCTCCTTAGAATTCTTAGGATTAGGACATAATGAAGGAACCACAATTTCTCTACTAATGTTGTTGGAATTCACAACTTTAGGTAAAAATTCAAAAGAAGTTCGCAACACCGCCTTATCCTGATGAAAAATCGGAAAAGGAGACTCACAAGAAAGAGCAGATAATTCAGAAACTCTTCTGGCAGAAGAGATGGCCAAAAGGAACAAAAAACTTTCCAAGAAAGTAATTTAATGTCCAATGAATGCATAGGTTCAAACGGAGGAGCTTGAAGAGCTCCCAGAACCAAATTCAAACTCCAAGGAGGAGAAATTGACTTAATAACAGGTTTTATACGAACCAAAGCTTGTACAAAACAATGAATATCAGGAAGAATAGCAATCTTTCTGTGAAAAAGAACAGAAAGAGCAGAGATTTGTCCTTTCAAAGAACTTGCGGACAAACCCTTATCTAAACCATCCTGAAGAAACTGTAAAATTCTCGGTATTCTAAAAGAATGCCAAGAAAAATTATGAGAAAGACACCAAGAAATATAAGTCTTCCAGACTCTATAATATATCTCTCTAGATACAGATTTACGAGCCTGTAACATAGTATTAATCACACAGTCAGAGAAACCTCTTTGACCAAGAATCAAGCGTTCAATCTCCATACCTTTAAATTTAAGGATTTCAGATCCTGATGGAAAAAAGGACCTTGTGACAGAAGGTCTGGTCTTAACGGAAGAGTCCACGGTTGGCAAGAGGCCATCCGGACAAGATCCGCATACCAAAACCTGTGAGGCCATGCCGGAGCTACCAGCAGAACAAACGAGCATTGCTTCAGAATCTTGGAGATTACTCTTGGAAGAAGAACTAGAGGCGGAAAGATATAGGCAGGATGATACTTCCAAGGAAGTGATAATGCATCCACTGCCTCCGCCTGAGGATCCCGGGATCTGGACAGATACCTGGGAAGTTTCTTGTTTAGATGGGACGCCATCAGATCTATTTCTGGAAGTTCCCACATTTGAACAATCTGAAGAAATACCTCTGGGTGAAGAGACCATTCGCCCGGATGCAACGTTTGGCGACTGAGATAATCCGCTTCCCAATTGTCTATACCTGGAATATGAACCGCAGAGATTAGACAGGAGCTGGATTCCGCCCAAACCAAAATTTGAGATGATACTTTCATAGCCAGAGGACTGTGAGTCCCTCCTTGATGATTGATGTATGCCACAGTTGTGACATTGTCTGTCTGAAAACAAATGAACTATTCTCTCTTCAGAAGAGGCCAAAACTGAAGAGCTCTGAAAATTGCACGGAGTTCCAAAATATTGATCGGTAATCTCACCTCCTGAGATTCCCAAACTCCTTGTGCCGTCAGAGATCCCCACACAGCTCCCCAACCTGTGAGACTTGCATCTGTTGAAATTACAGTCCAGGTCGGAAGCACAAAAGAAGCCCCCTGAATTAAACGATGGTGATCTGTCCACCATGTTAGAGAGTGTCGTACAATCGGTTTTAAAGATATTAATTGAGATATCTTCGTGTAATCCTTGCACCATTGCTTCAGCATACAGAGCTGAAGAGGTCGCATGTGAAAACGAGCAAAGGGGATTGCGTCCGATGCAGCAGTCATAAGACCTAGAATTTCCATGCATAAGGCTACCGAAGGGAATGATTGTGACTGAAGGTTTCGACAAGCTGCAATCAATTTTAGACGTCTCTTGTCTGTTAAAGACAGAGTCATGGACACTGAATCCATCTGGAAACCCAGAAAGGTTACCCTTGTCTGAGGAATCAAAGAACTTTTTGGTAAATTGATCCTCCAACCATGATCTTGAAGAAACAACACAAGTCGATTCGTATGAGATTCTGCTAAATGTAAAGACTGAGCAAGTACCAAGATATCGTCCAAATAAGGAAATACCACAATACCCTGTTCTCTGATTACAGACAGAAGGGCACCGAGAACCTTTGTAAAAATTCTTGGAGCTGTAGCTAGGCCAAACGGCAGAGCCACAAACTGGTAATGCTTGTCCAGAAAAGAGAATCTCAGGAACTGATAATGATCTGGATGAATCGGAATATGCAGATATGCATCCTGTAAATCTATTGTGGACATATAATTCCCTTGCTGAACAAAAGGCAAGATAGTCCTTACAGTTACCATCTTGAACGTTGGTATTCTTACATAACGATTCAATATTTTTAGATCCAGAACTGGTCTGAAGGAATTCTCCTTCTTTGGTACAATGAAGAGATTTGAATAAAACCCCATCCCCTGTTCCGGAACTGGAACTGGCATAATTACTCCAGTCAACTCTAGATCTGAAACACATTTCAGAAATGCTTGAGCTTTTACTGGATTTACTGGGACACGGGAAAGAAAAAATCTCTTTGCAGGAGGTCTCATCTTGAAACCAATTCTGTACCCTTCTGAAACAATGCTCTGAATCCAAAGATTGTGAACAGAATTGATCCAAATTCCCTTGAAAAAACGTAACCTGCCCCCTACCAGCTGAGCTGGAATGAGGGCCGCACCTTCATGTGGACTTAGAAGCAGGCTTTGCCTTTCTAGCTGGCTTGGATTTATTCCAGACTGGAGATGGTTTCCAAACTGAAACTGCTCCTGAGGATGAAGGATCAGGCTTTTGTTCTTTGTTGGAACGAAAACGATTATTAGCCCTGCTTTTACCTTTAGATTTTTTATCCTGTGGTAAAAAAGTTCCTTTCCCACCAGTAACAGTTGAAATAATGGAATCCAACTGAGAACCAAATAATTTGTTACCCTGGAAAGAAATGGAAAGTAAAGTTGATTTAGAAGCCATATCAGCATTCCAAGTTTTAAGCCATAAAGCTCTTCTAGCTAAAATAGCTAGAGATATAAACCTGACATCAACTCTGATAATATCAAAAATGGCATCACAGATAAAATTATTAGCATGCTGTAGAAGAATAATAATATCATGAGAATCATGATGTGTTACTTGTTGCGCTAAAGTTTCCAACCAGAAAGTTGAAGCTGCAGCAACATCAGCCAAAGATATAGCAGGTCTAAGAAGATTACCTGAACACAGATAAGCTTTTCTTAGAAAGGATTCAATTTTCCTATCTAAAGGATCCTTAAACGAAGTACCATCTGACGTAGGAATAGTAGTACGTTTAGCAAGGGTAGAAATAGCCCCATCAACTTTAGGGATTTTGTCCCAAAACTCTAATCTGTCAGACGGCACAGGATATAATCGCTTAAAACGTTTAGAAGGAGTAAATGAATTACCCAATTTATCCCATTCTTTGGAAATTACTGCAGAAATAGCATTAGGAACAGGAAAACTTCTGGAATAACCACAGGAGCTTTAAATACCTTATCCAAACGTTTAGAATTAGTATCAAGAGGACCAGAATCCTCTATTTCTAAAGCAATTAGTACTTCTTTAAGTAAAGAACGAATAAATTCCATTTTAAATAAATATGAAGATTTATCAGCATCAACCTCTGAGACAGAATCCTCTGAACCAGAAGAGTCATCAGAATCAGAATGATGATGTTCATTTAAAAATTCATCTGTAGGGAGAGAAGTTTTAAAAGATTTTTTACGTTTACTAGAAGGAGAAATAACAGACATAGCCTTCTTTATGGATTCAGAAACAAAATCTCTTATATTATCAGGAACATTCTGCACCTTAGATGTTGAAGGAACTGCAACAGGCAATGGTACTTTACTAAAGGAAATATTATCTGCTTTAACAAGTTTGTCATGACAATCAATACAAACAACAGCTGGAGGAATAGCTACCAAAAGTTTACAGCAGATACACTTAGCTTTGGTAGATCCAGCACTAGACAGCGATTTTCCTGTAGTATCTTCTGACTCAGATGCAACGTGAGACATCTTGCAATATGTAAGAGAAAAAACAACATATATATAAAGCAAAATTGATCAAATTCCTTAAATGACAGTTTCAGGAATGGGAAAAAATGCCAAAGAACAAGCTTCTAGCAACCAGAAGCAATGAAAAATGAGACTTAAATAATGTGGAGACAAAAGCGACGCCCATATTTTTCGCGCCAATAAGACGCCCACATTATTTGGCGCCTAAATGCTTTTTGACGCCAAAATGACGCCACATCCGGAACGCCAACATTTTTGGCGCAAAATAACGTCAAAAAATGACGCAACTTCCGGCGACACGTATGACGCCGGAAACGGAAACGTATTTTTTGTGCCAAAAAAGTCCGCGCCAAGAATGACGCAATAAAATGAAGCATATTCAGCCCCCGCGAGCCTAACAGCCCACAGGGAAGAGTCAAATTTTTGAAGGTAAGAAAAAATGATTAAATCAAATGCATTATCCCAAATATGAAACTGACTGTCTGAAAATAAGGAAAGTTGAACATTCTGAGTCAAGGCAAATAAATGTTTGAATACATATATTTAGAACTTTATAAACAAAGTGCCCAACCATAGCTTAGAGTGTCACAGAAAATAAGATTTACTTACCCCAGGACACTCATCTACATGTTTGTAGAAAGCCAAACCAGTACTGAAACGAGAATCAGCAGAGGTAATGGTATATATAAGAGTATATCGTCGATCTGAAAAGGGAGGTAAGAGATGAATCTCTACGACCGATAACAGAGAACCTATGAAATAGACCCCGTAGAAGGAATAGGCAATACTCTCCTCACATCCCTCTGACATTCACTGCACGCTGAGAGGAAAACCGGGCTCCAACTTGCTGCGGAGCGCATATCAACGTAGAATCTAGCACAAACTTACTTCACCACCTCCATCGGAGGCAAAGTTTGTAAAACTGAATTGTGGGTGTGGTGAGGGGTGTATTTATAGGCATTTTAAGGTTTGGGAAACTTTGCCCCTCCTGGTAGGAATGTATATCCCATACGTCACTAGCTCATGGACTCTTGCTAATTACATGAAAGAAAACAAACGATTCTCTCTTCAGAAGAGGCCAGAACTGAAGAGCTCTGAAAATCGCACGGAGTTCCAAAATGTTGATTGGTAATCTCGCCTCCTGAGATTCCCAAACCCCTTGTGCTGTCAGAGATCCCCATACAGCTACCCAACCTGACAGACTTGCATCTGTTGAGATCACAGTCCAGGTTGGACGAACAAAAGAAGCCCCTTGGACTAAATGATGGTGATCTATCCACCACGTCAGAGAGTGTCGTACATTGGGATTTAAGGATATTAATTGTGATATCTTTGTATAATCCCTGCACCACTGGTTCAGCATACAAAGCTGAAGAGGTCGCATGTGAAAACGAGCAAAGGGGATCGCGTCCTATGCAGCAGTCATGAGACCTAGAATTTCCATGCACAAAGCTACCGAAGGGAATGATTGAGACTGAAGGTTTCGACAGGCTGAAACCAATTTCAGACGTCTCTTTTCTGTTAGAGAAAAGGTCATGGACACTAAATCTATTTGAAAACCCAAAAAGGTTACCTTTGTCTGAGGAATCAACAAACTCTTTGGTAAATTGATCCTCCAACCATGTCTTTGAAGAAACAACACAAGTTGATTCGTGTGAGATTCTGCAGAATGTAAAGATTGAGCAAGTACCAAGATAACGTCCAAATAAGGAAATACTGCAATACCCTGTTCTCTGATTACAGAGAGAAGGGCACCGAGAACCTTTGAAAAGATCCTTGGAGCTGTTGCTAGGCCAAACGGAAGGGCCACAAACTGGTAATGCTTGTCTAGAAAAGAGAATCTCAGAAACTGAAAGTGATCTGGATGAATCGGAATATGAAGATATGCATCCTGTAAATCTATTGTGGACATATAATGCCCTTGCTGAACAAAAGGCAGAATAGTCCTTATAGTTACCATTTTGAATGTTGGTATTCTTACATAACGATTCAATATCTTTAGATCCAGAACTGGTCTGAAGGAATTCTCCTTCTTTGGTACAATGAATAGATTTGAGTAAAACCCCAGACCCTGTTCCAGAACTGGAACAATTACTCCAGCCAACTCTAGATCTGAAACACATTTCAGAAATGCCTGAGCCTTCACTGGGTTTATTGGAATGCGAGAGAGAAAAAATCTCTTCGCAGACGGCCTTACCTTGAAACTTATTCTGTACCCTTGTGAAACAATGTTCTGAATCCAAAGACTGTGAATCGAATTGATCCAAATGTCTTTGAAAAATCGTAACCTGCCCCCTACCAGCTGTGCTGGAATGAGGGCCGCACCTTCATGTGGACTTGGGAGCTGGTTTTGACTTTCTAAAAGGCTTGGTTTTATTCCAGATTGGAGAAGGTTTCCAGACAGAAACCGTTCCTTTAGGGGAAGGGTCAGGCTTCTGTTCCTTATTCTGACGAAAGGAACGAAAACGATTAGCAGCCCTGTATTTACCTTTAGATTTTTTGTCCTGAGGCAAAAAAGTTCCTTTCCCCCCAGTAACAGTTGAAATAATAGAATCCAACTGGGAACCAAATAATTTATTACCTTGGAAAGAAAGAGAAAGCAAAGTTGACTTAGAAGACATATCTGCATTCCAAGTTTTAAGCCATAAAGCTCTTCTAGCTAAAATAGCTAAAGACATATACCTGACATCAACTGAAATGATATCAAAGATGGCATCACAAATAAAGTTATTAGCATGTTGAAGGAGTTTAACAATGCTATGAGTATTATTGTCTGATACTTGTTGTGCTAAAGCCTCCAACCAAAAAGTGGAAGCGGCAGCAACATCAGCCAAAGAAATAGCAGGCCTAAGAAGATTACCTGAACATAAATAAGCTTTCCTTAGATAAGATTCAAGCTTCCTATCTAAAGGATCCTTAAAGGAAGTACTATCTGCCGTAGGAATAGTAGTACGTTTAGCAAGAGTAGAAATAGCCCCATCAACTTTAGGGATTTTGTCCCAAAACTCTAATCTGTCAGATGGCACAGGATACAATTTCTTAAACCTTTGAGAAGGAGTAAATGAAGTACCCATATTATTCCATTCCCTAGAAATTACTTCAGAAATAGCATCAGGGACAGGAAAAACTTCTGGAATAACCATAGGAGGTTTAAAAACCGAATTTAAACGCTTAGTAGATTTAGTATCAAGAGGACTAGATTCCTCCATCTCTAAAGCGATTAAAACTTCTTTAAGTAAAGAGCAAATAAATTCCATCTTAAATAAATATGAAGATTTATCAGTGTCAATATCTGAGACAGAATCCTCTGAACCAGAAAAATCCTCATCAGAAACAGACAAATCAGAATGATGACGGTCATTTAAAATTTAATCTGAAAAATGAGAAGTTTTAAAAGACCTTTTACGTTTACTGGAAGGAGGAATAACAGACATAGCCTTCCTAATAGATTTAGAAACAAATTCTCTTATATTAACAGGAACATCCTGAGTATTAGATGTTGAGGGAACAGCAACAGGTAATGGTATATTACTAATGGAAATACTATCTGCATTAGCAAGCTTATCATGACATTCATCACAAACTACAGCCGGAGGAACAGTTACCACAAGTTTACAACAAATGCACTTAACTTTGGTAGAACCAGCATCAGGCAGCGTCTTTCCAGAAGTAGATTCTGATCCAGGGTCAATCTGAGACATCTTGCAATATGTAATAGAAAAAACAACATATAAAGCAAAATTATCAAATTCCTTAAATTACAGTTTCAGGAATGAGAAAGAAAGAATGCCAATGAACAAGCCTCTAGCAACCAGAAGCAATGAAAAATGAAACTGAAATAATGTGAAAAAAAGGTGAACACAAGAATGACGCCCACATTTTTTAGCGCCAAAAAAGACGCCCACATTATTGGCGCCAAGAATGACGCCACATCCGGTAACGCCGACATTTTTGGCGCAAAAACGTCAAAAAAATTACGTAATCACGAACAACTTCCGGCGTCAAGTATGACACCGGAAATGACAAAAAAAAATTTGCGCCAAAAAAGTCCGCGCCAAGAATGACGAAATAAATTGAAGCATTTTCAGCCCCCGCGAGCCTAACAGCCCACAGGGAAAAAAAGTCAATTTGAAAACAATTTTTAAGGTAAGAAAAAAATTGATTATTCATATGCATTAACCCAAATAATGAAACTGACTTGTCTGAAATAAGGAATATTGATCATCCTGAATCAAGGCAAATATAAGTTTAAAGACATATATTTAGAACTTTATATATAAAGTGCCCAACCATAGCTTAGAGTGTCACAAAAAATAAGACTTACTTACCCCAGGACACTCATCTACATATAGTAGATAGCCAAACCAGTACTGAAACGAGAATCAGTAGAGGTAATGGTATATAAGAGTATATCGTCGATCTGAAAAGGGAGGTAAGAGATGAATCTCTACGACCGATAACAGAGAACCTATGAAATAGATCCCGTAGAAGGAGACCATTGAATTCAAATAGGCAATACTCTCTTCACATCCCTCTGACATTCACTGCACTCAGAGGAAAACCGGGCTCCAGCCTGCTGCGAAGGGCATATCAACGTAGAATCTAGCACAAACTTACTTCACCACCTCCACGGGAGGCAAAGTTTGTAAAACTGAATTGTGGGTGTGGTGAGGGGTGTATTTATAGGCATTTTGAGGTTTGGGAAACTTTGCCCCTCCTGGTAGGAATGTATATCCCATACGTCACTAGCTCATGGACTCTTGCTAATTACATGAAAGAAATAGTTTTTCCCTTAATGTGTTTCAAATTACTTTTTTTTACCAGCTGCAGCGTATAAAATGTATGAGATTTGATTTTTTTTTTAAGACTTATTTGTGTATGAATTAGCTGATTTTGTGTTTTGAAGCCACAACCTAATAAAATGGGTTGAGCTTGTAGGTATAATCAGATCTTATTACTTTATCACATTGTGTACATATACATGCTTCTTTATCTTATAGCTGTCCATAAACCAATCACCAATACTTGGAGAGAACAATGAAAAACTAACATTGTATTACCTTATCTCTTTTGTAACCCACTAAGAGTGTAATTTCTTCTACTGGTTGTGTTAACACAGCTTGGCTTTGAGGCCAAAAACTTTCAGGATGGGTGGAGATACCACAGGCTAAATAAAGTATGTCAAATGCCAATATAAGGGTAATGGAAATACTTGTAAATAATTTAATACACTCCAGCAGGTAAAGTGAATCATTGGGAACAAATTAAAAGGGATACATTTTTTAGTAAACTGTCCCTTTAAGGGAACAGCACCTGATATCACCACAGATGCACATGACGTCACAGGAGTAAATGAGGTTGAAAAAAAGACCTAAGTCCATCGAGTTCAACCTATACAAATCTAATATACTTACAAAAAAGATCCAGTTGAGCTTAAATTAATCCCATTAAAAGGTGACCCATTTAACACAAGCAATCAAATTCATGAATTTTGTTTCTAGCCAGAAATGTATCTAAGTTATTGGCATTCACTACCTCCTGGTAATGAGTTCCACAATTTTATTGCTCTTACAGTGAAAAAAACGTTTCCGTTGTAGGAGATTAAATCTCCTTTCCTGCAGCCTTAAATTGTGACCTCGTCATACAGAGATGGCAGAAGCACTATTTATTCCAAGAAAATTGTTATGGGCCATGAAAATATTTATATAAAACATAATTTATGTAATAACTTACCTGATAAATTCATTTCTTTCATATTAGCAAGAGTCCATGAGCTAGTGACGTATGGGATATACATTCCTACCAGGAGGGGCAAAGTTTCCCAAACCTCAAAAATGCCTATAAATACACCCCTCACCACACCCACAATTCAGTTTAATGAATAGCCAAGAAGTGGGGTGATAAGAAGGAGCGAAAGCATAAAAAAATAAGGAATTGGAATAATTGTGCTTTATACAAAAAAATCATAACCACCACAAAAAGGGTGGGCCTCATGGACTCTTGCTAATATGAAAGAAATGAATTTATCAGGTAAGTTCTTACATAAATTATGTTTTCTTTCATGTAATTAGCAAGAGTCCATGAGCTAGTGACGTATGGGATAGTAGATACCCAAGATGTGGAACTTCCACGCAAGAGTCACTAGAGAGGGAGGGATAAAATAAAGACAGCCAATTCCGCTGAAAAAAATAATCCACAACCCAAATCAAAAGTTTTAATCTTTATAATGAAAAAAACTGAAATTATAAGCAGACGAATCAAACAGAAACAGCTGCCTGAAGTACTTTACTACCAAAAACGGCTTCAGAAGAAGAAAACACATCAAAATGGTAGAATTTAGTAAAAGTATGCAAAGAAGACCAAGTCGCTGCTTTGCAAATCTGATCAACAGACGCTTCATTCCTAAAAGCCCGGAAGTAGAAACTGACCTAGTAGAATGAGCCGTAATTCTTTGAGGCGGGGACTTACCCGACTCCACATAAGCATGATGAATCAAAGACTTTAACCAAGACGCCAAAGAAATGGCAGAAGCCTTCTGACCTTTCTTGGGACCAGAAAAAGTTTCAAATAGACTAGAAGTCTTTCTAAAATCTTTAGTAGCTTCAACATAATATTTCAAAGCTCTAACTACATCCAAAGAATGTAAATCTTTCCTTAGAATTCTTAGGATTAGGACATAATGAAGGGACAACAATTTCTCTACTAATGTTGTTAGAATTCACAACCTTAGGTAAAAATTGAAATGAAGTCCGCAACACCGCCTTATCCTGATGAAAAATCAGAAAAAGGAGATTCACAAGAAAGAGCAGATAGCTCAGAAACTCTTCTAACAGAAGAAATAGCCAAAAAGAACAACACTTTCCAGGAAAGTAGTTTAATGTCCAAAGAATGCATAGGCTCAAATGGAGGAGCCTGTAAAGCCTTCAGAACCAAATTAAGACTCCAAGGAGGCGAAATTGATTTAAGGACAGGCTTAATACGAACTAAAGCCTGTACAAAACAGTGAATATCAGGAACTTCAGGAAGTATAGCAATCTTTCTGTGAAATAAAACAGAAAGAGCGGAGATTTGTCCTTTCAAGGAACTTGCAGTTTTAAAAGACCTTTAACGTTTATTTGAAGGCGTTATAGCAGACATAGCCTTCTGTATCGCATCAGCAATATTTTTCATATCAACAGGGATATCATGTACTTTAGATGTTGAAGGAACAACAGGTACTGTACTAGCATTAATAGAAACCTTTTCTGCATTCAAAAGTTTATCATGACAACTGTTACATACTACAGCTGGAGATATAATCTCCACTATCTTACAACATATACACTTAGCTTTGGTAGAACTGTGTTCAGGCAGCATGGTTCCTAAAGCAGCTTCTGAAAATGGATCAGATTGGGACATCTTGTAAAATATAAAAGAAAAAATAACATTTAAACAAAAATATCTTATTTCCACATATAGCAGTTTCAGGAATGGGAAAAATGCAAATGCTAACATTGGCAAAAAAGCAAATAACATAGCCCTCTGAGCATAAAGAAGGCAATGAGCATATAGGAAGTGAGGTAAAATAAAACTAATTTTTTGGCGCCAAGTATGACGCACGACGCAAAAGGAAGTTGAAAAAAAATGTTGGCGCTAACAGACATCCGGAAATGAAGCAACTCGCGTCAAACACAATTTTGCGCCAAACAACCTGGTGTCAATTAAGACACAGGAAAGGACGAACTTGCGTCGTCATAGACGCATATTCATGCCAAAACAATTCTTGCGCAAAGAATGACGCAATAAGCATTTTGCACCCTTGCCCGCAAGTTTTTCAAAAGAAAAAACAAGTCAAACTGGGGGGGAAAAAAAAGACTATACCCCAGGTAAAGACAAACTTCCTAAAACATAATTCCCATAATGAAACTGCCAGACTGCAAAGGTAAATACACATTTACCTGACTCATGGCAAATATAAGTACAATACATATTTAAAACTTTATATTAATGCATAAAGTGCCAAACCATAGCTGAGAGTGTCTTAAGTAATGAAAACATACTTACTGAAAGACACCCATCCACATATAGCAGATAGCCAAACCAGTACTGAAAACTAACAGCAGAGGTAATGGTATATAAGAGTATATCGTCGATCTGAAAAGGGAGGTAGGAGATGAATCCCTACGACGATAACAGAACCCTTGAAAAGATTTCCCGCGAGGGAAACAATAAGAAATCAATAGGCGATACTCTCTTCACATCCTCTGACAAACACTGTGGAGTTCAGAGGAATTGGGCTTCAGAATGCTTTGAAGCGTGTATCATAGAAGAAATCATAAAAATCAAGCACAACCTTTCTTCACCACCCCCATAGGAGGCAAAGTTTGTAAAACTGAATTGTGGGTGTGGTGAGGGGTGTATTTATAGGCATTTTGAGGTTTTGGAAACTTTGCCCCACTTGGTAGGATTGTATATCCCATACATCACTAGCTCATGGACTCTTGCCAATTGCATGAAAGAAATATGATAGAGAGATAGAGAGATAGATAGATAGATAGATAGATAGAGATAGATTAAAACAAAAGAAACATGGGAAATCAAAAATGTAAGCTTAAAGGGACAGTCTATTCAAAATTAAACTTATGATTCAGATAGGGCATGTAATTTTAAACAACTTTCCAATTTACTTTTATCACCAATTTTGCTTTGTTCTCTTGGTATTCTTTGTTGAAAGCTAAACCTAGGTAGGCTCATATGCTAATGTATTAGCCTTTGAAGGCCACCTCTTATCTGAATGCATTTTTACATTTTTTTTCACAGCTAGGGGGCTTTAATTCATGTGTGCCATATTAGATAACATTGTGCTTACGCACGTGGAGTTAACTAGGAGTCTGCACTGATTGGCTAAAATGCAAGTCTATCAAAAGAACAGAGATAAGGGGCAGTCCGCAGAGCCCTAGAAACAAGGTAATCACAGAGGTAAAAAGTGTATTAACCTCTTAAGGACATATGACGGATTTTTTCCGTCATAAAACAATTGAGCAAACTGAAAGCTGTGTCCTTAAAGGGTTAATATAACAGTGTTGGTTATGCAAAACTGGGGAATGGGTAATAAAGGGATTATCTATCTTTTTAAACAGAAATTCTGGAGTAGACTGCCCCTTTAACTAATCAATTAACATAGGTCTATATACCACATATGGTGCAAACTAGTGATGCACCAAAATGGAAATTCTGGACCGAAACCGAATCTGAAAATCCAGGATGCACTTAGCCAAAACCCGAAACAGAAAATGTCTTTTTTTCCCAAATTATTTAAAAATATTTTTTTTTTAGGTTTTTTTGCATAATTAGACTATTTTATGAATGAATCTGAATTGAAAACCTTCAAGCCAATAAAAACATAATTTATGCTTACCTGATAAATTCCTTTCTTCTGTTGTGTGATCAGTCCACGGGTCATCATTACTTCTGGGATATAACTCCTCCCCAACAGGAAATGCAAGAGGATTCACCCAGCAGAGCTGCATATAGCTCCTCCCCTCTACGTCAGTCCCAGTCATTCGACCAAGAATCAACGAGAAAGGAGTAACCAAGGGTGAAGTGGTGACTGGAGTATAATTTAAAAGATATTTACCTGCCTTAAAAACAGGGCGGGCCGTGGACTGATCACACAACAGAAGAAAGGAATTTATCAGGTAAGCATAAATTATGTTTTCTTCTGTTATGTGTGATCAGTCCACGGGTCATCATTACTTCTGGGATACCAATACCAAAGCAAAAGTACACGGATGACGGGAGGGAAAGGCAGGCTCATTATACAGAAGGAACCACTGCCTGAAGAACCTTTCTCCCAAAAATAGCCTCCGAAGAAGCAAAAGTGTCAAATTTGTAAAATTTGGAAAAAGTATGAAGTGAAGACCAAGTTGCAGCCTTGCAAATCTGTTCAACAGAGGCCTCATTCTTAAAGGCCCAAGTGGAAGCCACAGCTCTAGTGGAGTGAGCTGTAATTCTTTCAGGAGGCTGCTGTCCAGCAGTCTCATAGGCTAAACGTATTATGCTACGAAGCCAAAAAGAGAGAGAGGTAGCAGAAGCTTTTTGACCTCTCCTCTGTCCAGAGTAAACGACAAACAAGGAAGAAGTTTGGCGAAAATCTTTAGTTGCCTGCAAGTAGAACTTGAGGGCACGAACTACATCCAGATTGTGTAAAAGACGTTCCTTCTTTGAAGAAGGATTTGGACACAAGGATGGGACAACAATCTCTTGATTGATGTTCCTGTTAGTGACTACCTTAGGTAAGAACCCAGGTTTAGTACGCAGAACTACCTTGTCTGAGTGAAAAATCAGATAAGGGGAATCACAATGTAAGGCTGATAACTCAGAGACTCTTCGAGCCGAGGAAATAGCCATTAAAAACAGAACTTTCCAAGATAACATTTTTATATCAATGGAATGAAGGGGTTCAAACGGAACACCCTGTAAAACGTTAAGAACTAAGTTTAAACTCCATGGTGGAGCAACAGCTTTAAACACAGGCTTGATCCTAGCTAAAGCCTGACAAAAAGACTGGACGTCTGGATTTTCTGACAGACGTCTGTGTAACAAGATGGACAGAGCTGAAATCTGTCCCTTTAATGAACTAGCTGATAAACCCTTTTCTAAACCTTCTTGTAGAAAAGACAGTATCCTAGCGATCCTAACCTTACTCCAGGAGTAACCTTTGGATTCGCACCAGTATAGGTATTTCCGCCATATTTTATGGTAAATCCTTCTGGTAACAGGCTTCCTAGCCTGAATTAGGGTATCAATAACCGACTCAGAAAAACCACGTTTTGATAAAATCAAGCGTTCAATTTCCAAGCAGTCAGCTTCAGAGAAGTTAGATTTTGATGTTTGAATGGACCCTGTATCAGAAGGTCCTGTCTTAGAGGTAGAGACCAAGGCGGACAGGATGACATGTCCACTAGATCTGCATACCAAGTCCTGCGTGGCCATGCAGGTGCTATTAGAATTACTGATGCTCTCTCCTGTTTGATTTTGGCAATCAATCGAGGAAGCAGCGGGAAGGGTGGAAACACATAAGCCATCCTGAAGTTCCAAGGTGCTGTCAAAGCATCTATCAGAACTGCTCCCGGATCCCTGGATCTGGACCCGTAGCGAGGAAGTTTGGCGTTCTGGCGAGACGCCATGAGATCTATCTCTGGTTTGCCCCAACGTCGAAGTATTTGGGCAAAGACCTCCGGATGAAGTTCCCACTCCCCCGGATGAAAAGTCTGGCGACTCAAGAAATCCGCCTCCCAGTTCTCCACTCCCGGGATGTGGATTGCTGACAGGTGGCAAGAGTGAGACTCTGCCCAGCGAATTATCTTTGATACTTCCATCATTGCTAGGGAGCTTCTTGTCCCTCCCTGATGGTTGATGTAAGCTACAGTCGTGATGTTGTCCGACTGAAACCTGATGAACCCCCGAGTTGTTAACTGGGGCCAAGCCAGAAGGGCATTGAGCACTGCTCTCAATTCCAGAATGTTTATTGGAAGGAGACTCTCCTCCTGATTCCATAGTCCCTGAGTCTTCAGAGAATTCCAGACAGCGCCCCAACCTAGTAGGCTGGCGTCTGTTGTTACAATTGTCCAGTCTGGCCTGCTGAATGGCATCCCCCTGGACAGGTGTGGCCGATAAAGCCACCATAGAAGAGAATTTCTGGTCTCTTGATTCAGATTCAGAGTAGGGGACAAATCTGAGTAATCCCCATTCCACTGACTTAGCATGCATAATTGCAGCGGTCTGAGGTGTAGGCGTGCAAAAGGTACTATGTCCATTGCCGCTACCATTAAGCCGATCACCTCCATGCATTGAGCTACTGACGGGTGTTGAATGGAATGAAGGACGCGGCATGCATTTTGAAGCTTTGTTAACCTGTCTTCTGTCAGGTAAATCTTCATTTCTACAGAATCTATAAGAGTCCCCAAGAATGGAACTCTTGTGAGAGGAAAGAGAGAACTCTTCTTTTCGTTCACTTTCCATCCATGCGACCTTAGAAATGCCAGAACTAACTCTGTATGAGACTTGGCAGTTTGAAAGCTTGAAGCTTGAATTAGAATGTCGTCTAGGTACGGAGCTACCGCAATCCCTCGCGGTCTTAGTACCGCTAGAAGGGCACCCAGAACCTTTGTGAAGATTCTTGGAGCCGTAGCCAATCCGAATGGAAGAGCTACAAACTGGTAGTGCCTGTCTAAGAAGGCAAACCTTAGATACCGGTGATGATCTTTGTGGATCGGTATGTGAAGGTAAGCATCCTTTAAATCCACTGTGGTCATGTACTGACCCTCTTGGATCATGGGTAAGATTGTCCGAATAGTTTCCATTTTGAACGATGGAACTCTTAGGAATTTGTTTAGAGTCTTTAAATCTAAGATTGGCCTGAAAGTTCCCTCTTTTTTGGGAACCACAAACAGGTTTGAGTAGAACCCTTGTCCTTGTTCCGACCGCGGAACCGGATGGATCACTCCCATTAATAACAGATCTTGTACACAGCGTAGAAACGCTTCTTTCTTTATCTGGTTTGTTGACAACCTTGACAGATGAAATCTCCCTCTTGGGGGAGATAATTTGAAGTCTAGAAGGTATCCCTGCGATATGATCTCTAGAGCCCAGGGATCCTGAACATCTCTTGCCCAGGCCTGGGCGAAGAGAGAGAGTCTGCCCCCCACTAGATCCGGTCCCGGATCGGGGGCTCTCGGTTCATGCTGTCTTTGGGGCAGCAGCAGGTTTCCTGGCCTGCTTGCTCTTGTTCCAGGACTGGTTAGGCTTCCAGCCTTGCCTGTAACGAGCAACAGCTCCTTCCTGTTTTGGTGCAGTGGAGGTTGATGCTGCTCCTGTTTTAAAGTTCCGAAAGGGACGAAAATTAGACTGTCTAGCCTTAGCTTTGGCTTTGTCTTGAGGTAGGGCGTGGCCCTTACCTCCTGTAATGTCAGCGATAATCTCTTTCAATCCGGGCCCAAATAAAGACTGCCCCTTGAAAGGTATATTAAGTAATTTGGACTTAGAAGTAACATCAGCTGACCAGGATTTTAGCCACAGCGCCCTACGTGCCTGTATGGCGAATCCTGAGTTCTTAGCCGTAAGTTTGGTTAAATGTACTACGGCCTCCGAAATGAAGGAATTAGCTAGTTTAAGGACTCTAAGCCTGTCCGTAATGTCGTCTAGCGTAGATGAACTAAGGTTCTCTTCAAGCGACTCAATCCAAAATGCTGCCGCAGCCGTAATCGGCGCGATACATGCAAGGGGTTGTAATATAAAACCTTGTTGAACAAACATTTTCTTAAGGTAACCCTCTAATTTTTTATCCATTGGATCTGAGAAAGCACAGCTATCCTCCACCGGGATAGTGGTACGCTTAGCTAAAGTAGAAACTGCTCCCTCCACCTTGGGGACCGTTTGCCATAAGTCCCGAGTGGTGGCGTCTATTGGAAACATCTTTCTAAATATTGGAGGGGGTGAGAACGGCACACCGGGTCTATCCCACTCCTTAGTAACAATTTCAGTTAGTCTCTTAGGTATAGGAAAAACGTCAGTACTCGCCGGTACCGCAAAGTATTTATCCAACCTACACAGTTTCTCTGGTATTGCAACGGTGTTACAATCGTTGAGAGCTGCTAAGACCTCCCCTAGTAATACACGGAGGTTCTCCAATTTAAATTTAAAATTTGAAATATCTGAATCCAATCTGTTTGGATCAGAACCGTCACCCACAGAATGAAGCTCTCCGTCCTCATGCTCTGCGAGCTGTGACGCAGTATCAGACATGGCCCTAGCATTGTCAGCGCACTCTGTTCTCACCCCAGAGTGATCACGCTTGCCTCTTAATTCTGGTAATTTAGACAAAACTTCAGTCATAACAGTAGCCATATCTTGTAATGTTATCTGTAATGGCCGCCCAGATGTACTAGGCGCCAAAATATCACGCACCTCCCGGGCGGGAGATGCAGGTACTGCCGCGTGAGGCGAGTTAGTCGGCATAACTCTCCCCTCGCTGTTTGGTGAAATTTGTTCACATTGTACAGATTGACTTTTATTTAAAGTAGCATCAATACAGTTAGTACATAAATTTCTATTGGGCTCCACCTTGGCATTGGAACAAATGACACAGATATCTTCCTCTGAGTCAGACATGTTTAACACACTAGCAAAAAAACTTACAACTTGGTTATAATCTTTTTTAGCAAAAAACGTACTGTGCCTCAAAGAGGTACTAACGATTAAATGACAGTTGAAATAGTGAACTGAAAAACAGTTATAGCATCAAACTTTAAAACAACAAAACTTTTAGCAAAGGTTTGTTCCCATTAGTAAAATAACAATAATTAAATTTGACATAAAAAATACAAAGCAACGTTTTTATTCACAGTCACTATAAGAATTCTCACAGCTCTGCTGAGAGAATTTACCTCCCTTCAAAGAAGTTTGAAGACCCCTGAGATCTATCAGAGATGAACCGGATCATGCAGGAAAAATAAAAGTAACTGACTGGTATTTTTTGATGCGTAGCAAAGAGCGCCAAAACGGCCCCTCCCTCTCCCACACAGCAGTGAAGAGAAACGAAACTGTCACAAATAAAGCAAAAAAACTGCCAAGTGGAAAATAATGCCCAAATATTTATTCACACAGTACCTCAGCAATGTAAACGATTCTACATTCCAGCAAAAACGTTTAACATGATAAATAGATATTAAAAAGGATTAGTGACCTTTAACAGAGTAGTTCCGGTGAAATACCATCCCCAGAATACTGAAGTGTATACATACATGTCATTTTAACGGTATGGCAGGATTTTCTCATCAATTCCATTCAGAAAATAAAAACTGCTACATACCTCAATGCAGATTCCTCTGCCCGCTGTCCCCTGATCTGAAGCCTTTACCTCCCTCAGATGGCCGAGAACAGCAATATGATCTTAACTACTCCGGTTAAAATCATAGTAAAAAACTCTGACAGATTCTTCCTCAAACTCTGCCAGAGAAGTAATAACACGCTCCGGTGCTATTTTAAAATAACAAACTTTTGATTGAAGTCATAAAAACTAAGTATAATCACCATAGTCCTCTCACACATCCTATCTAGTCGTTGGGTGCAAGAGAATGACTGGGACTGACGTAGAGGGGAGGAGCTATATGCAGCTCTGCTGGGTGAATCCTCTTGCATTTCCTGTTGGGGAGGAGTTATATCCCAGAAGTAATGATGACCCGTGGACTGATCACACATAACAGAAGAAATAACCACACTTTTATTGAAAGCAACACACTAAAATTGGACAAAAATATCTTAAAACAATAATATGCTACACAATAATTTTACCAAGAACAAAAAAACGACAATGCCATTTTCAGCCAAAATGTTTCTGCGAACAAATTTCGGTGCATCCCTGCTTAAAACAATATTAAATATTAATATACTGTATTATTCTGTATTTAGTTCTGTGTAACAATCAGATTTAACAGTATTTTTTTTTACCAATTATCCAAATAAAGTATAGTCCTAGAAAACGTATTATATGAGAAATGGACTCAAACAGCAGCTCTAGGCTAGCATCAAATTTGAAATATGCTACACAATAAATTTTACCGAAAATATTAGGCAAAAAAAAAAAACGAAAAACGAAATATCCAAAAATGTCATTTTCGGCCGAAACGTTTCTGCGGCCGAAATTTCGGGGGATCCCTAGTGAGAACTCTTAGAAACTCATGAAGAGAAAAAAAAATCTACAAGACTTGATAAAACATAATAAGTTGGGCAAATAAAGTAAGGGACTACAGCACTCTCTACAAAAATAAATTCATTTGTTTGAAATACAAAAACAGAAGATCAAACATTTTTAAAAAACTGAGACAGATCGCTCACTGTTCAAAGAAAAGGCTATATCAACCTACTTGATAAATGTACACAACTATTTAAATCATATGGGACCAGTCACGTGACTAGAATGTTACTAACAGTGCAAAACAAAAATTATAATGCAGAATGCAACGGACAAACTGCACACAGAACCACCCCCCCAGATAAAAGGAAGGTTTATCCTAGGCAGATATCGAAAAGGGGGATCTAAGTTGTCCAATGCAAACAATCTGCAGACATAAAATAGTATGCTAAGCAGAATTAATTTGCATACAATCAAGATATTATCACAGAGGCTTGGTTTTGCAGCTCTACAGAATTTGTGACCTCAGGTTAGCCCCCAAACCAAAATTTTAAAACAAACCTCATTCAGTTGGTTAGGTCTTTGTTAAATCATGCAATGATGCAAGAAAAGACAGCGCCTCATTGTGCAAGTAGGTTTCGTGGGTAAAATCACAGTGGAAGTGAAGACAAGTGAAAATATACTCACAAGGATACTGGCACCCTTATTAAAAGTGGTGCGAATAAGCAAACTGACGTTTTAACAGCAGTCAGTACACTGTACCAGGTAAACGTCCGAGATCCTGAGCGAACAGCTGTGGGCTCTCCTCCCCATATCAAGTCCGGATCTTCTATTGTTGTGCTGTGAAAAATAACAGCATGCAGCTGCTCTCCAGATATAATCCACACTGGTAGCCGATAATCAGAAAGCCGTCCTCGGCAAAGCCACACTCGGTGGGATAATCTGCTGATAATGGGGAAAACTTAGCAGGCAAGGATAAAAAAGCCAAAAGAATACAAGGCTTAATATATAAAAAAGAGTAAAAACACTTTATTTAAAGTGAGCTTTTAACGCGTTTTCTGATGAAACGGCCAGGAGCTTGCGGCCGAGAAACGTGTTAAAAGCTCACTTTAATTAAAGTGTTTTTACTCTTTTTTATATATTAAGCCTTGTATTCTTTTGGCTTTTTTATCCTTGCCTGCCAAGTTTTCCCCATTATCAGCAGATTATCCCACCGAATGTGGCTTTGCCGAGGACGGCTTTCTGATTATCGGCTACCAGTGTGGATTATATCTGGAGAGCAGCTGCATGCTGTTATTTTTCACAGCACAACAATAGAAGATCCGGACTTGATCTGGGGAGGAGAGCCCACAGCTGTTCGCTCAGGATCTCGGACGTTTACCTGGTACAGCGTACTGACTGCTGTTAAAACGTCAGTCCGCTTATTCGCAACACTTTTAATAAGGGTGCCAGTATCCTTGTGAGTATATTTTCACTTGTCTTCACTTCCACTGTGATTTTACCCACGAAACCTACTTGCACAATGAGGCGCTGTCTTTTCATCATTTTTAGATACTGGGTCCTGATCAAACATCTACAAGACCAGCTGCCGACTGCACCACGAACTCCTTTGTTTTGAACTTTTCGATTGAGATAATAAAGATCTTCACGACCTATATATATCTTTTTGAATATTGACGTTTTCAGCCACCCACTTCCAGCATCACTCCTGGGACTTATATCACGATAAGCTTTTTTATATTTTATATTTCATATTGTATTATATTTTATTATATTGGTCACATTTTATATATTGGTCACATAGTATATTTTGTATCACTTTAGTGGTCTTAGTTGACTATTTTGCATATTTTGTATCACTTTAGTTGTTTCAGTTACAGGATAATCACTATTGATCCAACAACCTAATTCACGGTAATACACTTAAAGTTTACAGATACACTTCACAAGATTGTAATTTAATTTTGCATTTAGATTTTTTTGCACCATTTACACACTTTCCAAACACACACTTTTTTACACCAAATAAGTACCTTCTCATGGGTTTTTTAGACGTTTGCAAAAGCACCTTTAAAATATCTCAGGAGGATTAACCAATCACACTGAGTGCACTACCTCCGGGCTTTTGGCGCCTGCTATTACCATTTTTTCATCTGGTATTATATCTTTGTTAAATCAGGTTAGGTCAATTTTCCTTAGCTCTAGCATACATTTAAAGGTTAACCCATCATCAGCCCCCCCCCCCCCCCGTTAACAAAAAATTGGAGGAAAAGTTATATAATTTGATAGATATTTGTTAGATCAGGCATGATTTAACATAATTACAAATACCCCCCCACCCAACTTACAAATTTCAGCCAAAATTATTCAGACTTATAGATCTTTGCTAGATCAGGTTAGACCAATTGTTTTTTATGTTAGATCTAGCAAGCAGAATCTGATTAAACAATTATTTAGTGGGGAGGGCTAACCTGTCATCAGCCCCCCTCCCCCTTAACAAAACATTGGACAAAAAAAAAATATCTGATCCAACAAAGATCTATTATCCTAAATTATTTTTTACCTGAATATTTTTAAGTGGGGGAGCTACCCCCCGCCCCTAATTTAACCATTTGGCTGCTAAGCTTTTTTTGAGCAAAAATAAGCTTCGTTGAATTAAAAATGCAGAAGTTTTGAAAGATGGAGAGAGCTGCGTAAAGAGGGTGTTTTACTCATCTTCCACGCACACTAAAAGACTGATTATAAAAATATTATTGGGTGTTTGTTTTCTTTCATGTAATTAGCAAGAGTCCATGAGCTAGTGACGTATGGGATATACATTCCTACCAGGAGGGGCAAAGTTTCCCAAACCTCAAAATGCCTATAAATACACCCCTCACCACACCCACAAATCAGTTTTACAAACTTTGCCTCCTATGGAGGTGGTGAAGTAAGTTTGTGCTAGATTCTACGTTGATATGTGCTCCGCAGCAGGTTGGAGCCCGGTTTTCCTCTCAGCGTGCAGTGAATGTCAGAGGAATGTGAAGAGAGTATTGCCTATTTGAATTCAATGATCTCCTTCTACGGGGTCTATTTCATAGGTTCTCTGTTATGGGTCGTAGAGATTCATCTCTTAACTCCCTTTTCAGATCGACGATATACTCATATATACCATTACCTCTACTGATTTTCGTTTCAGTACTGGTTTGGCTTTCTACAACATGTAGATGAGTGTCCTGGGGTAAGTAAGTCTTATTTTCTGTGACACTCTAAGCTATGGTTGGGCACTTTTTTATAAAGTTCTAAATATATGTATTCAAACATTTATTTGCCTTGACTCAGGATGTTCAACGTTCCTTATTTCAGACAGTCAGTTTCATATTTGGGATAATGCATATGAATAAATCAATTTTTTTCTTACCTTAAAATTTGACTTTTTCCCCTGTGGGCTGTTAGGCTCGCGGGGGCTGAAAATGCTTCATTTTATTGCGTCATTCTTGGCGCGGACTTTTTTGGCGCAAAAAATGTTTCTGCTTCCGGCATCATACGTGTCGCCGGAAGTTGCGTCATTTTTTACGTTTTTTTGAGCCAAAAGTGTCGGCGTTCCGGATGTGGCGTCATTTTTGGCGCCAAATAATGTGGGCGTCTTTTTTGGCGCTAAAAAAATATGGGCGTCACTATTGTCTCCACATTATTTAAGTCTCATTATTTATTGCTTCTGGTTGCTAGAAGCTTGTTCACTGGCATTTTTTCCCATTCGTGAAACGGTCATTTAAGGAATTTGATCAATTTTGCTTTATACAGGGAGTGCAGAATTATTCGGCAAGTTGTATTTTTGAGGATTAATTTTATTATTGAACAACAACCATGTTCTCAATGAACCCAAAAACTCATTAATATCAAAGCTGAATAGTTTTGGAAGTAGTTTTTAGTTTGTTTTTAGTTATAGCTATTTTAGGGGGATATCTGTGTGTGCAGGTGACCATTACTGTGCATAATTATTAGGCAACTTAACAAAAAACAAATATATACCCATTTCAATTATTTATTTTTAACAGTGAAACCAATATAACATCTCAACATTCACAAATATACATTTCTGACATTCAAAAACAAAACAAAAACAAATCAGTGACCAATATAGCCACCTTTCTTTGCAAGGACACTCAAAAGCCTGCCATCCATGGATTCTGTCAGTGTTTTGATCTGTTCACCATCAACATTGCGTGCAGCAGCAACCACAGCCTCCCAGACACTGTTCAGAGAGGTGTACTGTTTTCCCTCCTTGTAAATCTCACATTTGATGATGGACCACAGGTTCTCAATGGGGTTCAGATCATGTGAACAAGAAGGCCATGTCATTAGATTTTCTTCTTTTATACCCTTTCTTGCCAGCCACGCTGTGGAGTACTTGGACGCGTGTGATGGAGCATTGTCCTGCATGAAAATCATGTTTTTCTTGAAGGATGCAGACTTCTTCCTGTACCACTGCTTGAAGAAGGTGTCTTCCAGAAACTGGCAGTAGGACTGGGAGTTGAGCTTGACTCCATCCTCAACCCGAAAAGGCCCCACAAGCTCATCTTTGATGATACCAGCCCAAACCAGTACTTCACCTCCACCTTGCTGGCGTCTGAGTCGGACTGGAGCTCTCTCCCCTTTACCAATCCAGCCACGGGCCCATCCATCTGGCCCATCAAGACTCACTCTCATTTCATCAGTCCATAAAACCTTAGAAAAATCAGTCTTGAGATATTTCTTGGCCCAGTCTTGACGTTTCAGCTTGTGTGTCTTGTTCAGTGGTGGTCGTCTTTCAGCCTTTCTTACCTTGGCCATGTCTCTGAGTATTGCACACCTTGTGCTTTTGGGCACTCCAGTGATGTTGCAGCTCTGAAATATGGCCAAACTGGTGGCAAGTGGCATCTTGGCAGCTGCACGCTTGACTTTTCTCAGTTCATGGGCAGTTATTTTGCGCCTTGGTTTTTCCACATGCTTCTTGCGACCCTGTTGACTATTTTGAATGAAACGCTTGATTGTTCGATGATCACGCTTCAGAAGCTTTGCAATTTTAAGAGTGCTGCATCCCTCTGCAAGATATCTCACTATTTTTGACTTTTCTGAGCCTGTCAAGTCCTTCTTTTGACCCATTTTGCCAAAGGAAAGGAAGTTGCCTAATAATTATGCACACCTGATATAGGGTGTTGATGTCATTAGACCACACCCCTTCTCATTACAGAGATGCACATCACCTAATATGCTTAATTGGTAGTAGGCTTTCGAGCCTATACAGCTTGGAGTAAGACAACATGCATAAAGAGGATGATGTGGTCAAAATACTCATTTGCCTAATAATTCTGCACTCCCTGTATGTTGTTTTTTCTATTACATATTGCAAGATGTCCCACGTCGACACTGAGTCAGAAGATACTTCTGGAAAATCGCTGCCTGGTGCTGGAGCTACCAAAGCTAAGTGTATCTGCTGTAAACTTGTGGTATCTGTTCCTCCAGCTGTTTGTACTGATTGTCATGACAAACTTGTTAATGCAGATAATATTTCCTTTAGTACTGTTACATTACCTGTTGCTGTTCCGTCAACATCTAATACTCAGAGTGTTCCTGATAACATAAGAGATTTTGTTTCTAAATCCATTAAGAAGGCTATGTCTGTTATTCCTCCTTCTAGTAAACGTAAAAAGTCTTTTAAAACTTCTCATTTTTCAGATGAATTTTTAAATGAACATCATCATTCTGTTTCTGATAATGGTTCTTCTGGTTCAGAGGATTCTGTCTCAGAGGTTGATGCTGATAAATCTTCATATTTATTTAAAATGGAATTTATTCGTTCTTTACTTAAAGAAGTCCTAATTGCATTAGAAATAGAGGATTCTGGTCCTCTTGATACTAAATCTAAACGTTTAAATAAGGTTTTTAAATCTCCTGTAGTTATTCCAGAAGTTTTTCCTGTCCCTGATGCTATTTCTGAAGTAATTTCCAGGGAATGAAATAATTTGGGTAATTCATTTACTCCTTCTAAACGTTTTAAGCAATTATATCCTGTGCCATCTGACAGATTAGAGTTTTGGGACAAAATCCCTAAGGTTGATGGGGCTGTCTCTACTCTTGCTAAGCGTATTACTATTCCTACGGCAGATAGTACTTCCTTTAAGGATCCTTTAGATAGGAAAATTGAATCCTTTCTAAGAAAAGCTTACTTGTGTTCAGGTAATCTTCTTAGACCTGCTATATCTCTAGCGGATGTTGCTGCAGCTTCAACTTTTTGGTTAGAAGCTTTAGCGCAACAAGTAACAGATCATAATTCTCATAGCATTATTAATCTTCTTCAACATGCTAATAATTTTATTTGTGATGCCATCTTTGATATCATTAGAGTTGATGTCAGGTATATGTTTCTAGCTATTTTAGCTAGAAGAGCTTTATGGCTTAAAACTTGGAATGCTGATATGTCTTCTAAGTCTACTCTGCTTTCCCTTTCTTTCCAGGGTAATAAATTATTTGGTTCTCAGTTGGATTCTATTATCTCAACTGTTACTGGAGGGAAAGGAACTTTTTTACCACAGGATAAAAAATCTAAAGGTAAATTTAGGTCTAATAATCGTTTTCGTTCCTTTCGTCACTACAAGGAACAAAAGCCTGATCCTTCATCCTCAGGAGCGGTATCAGTTTGGAAACCATCTCCAGTCTGGAATAAATCCAAGCCTTTTAGAAAATCAAAGCCAGCTCCTAAGTCCACATGAAGGTGCGGCCCTCATTCCAACTCAGCTGGTAGGGGGCAGATTACGTTTTTTCAAAGAAATTTGGATCAATTCCATTCACAATCTTTGGATTCAGAACATTGTTTCAGAAGGGTACAGAATTGGCTTCAAGATAAGGCCTCCTGCAAAGAGATTTTTTTCTTTCCCGTGTTCCAGTAAACCCAGCGAAGGCTCGAGCATTTCTGAAATGTGTTTCAGATCTAGAGTTGGCTGGAGTAATTATGCCAGTTCCAGTTGTGGAACAGGGGATGGGGTTTTATTCAAATCTCTTCATTGCACTAAAGAAGGAGAATTCCTTCAGACCAGTTCTGGATCTAAAAATATTGAATCGTTATGTAAGGATACCAACATTCAAAATGGTAACTGTAAGGACTATCCTGCCTTTTGTTCAGCAAGGGCATTATATGTCCACAATAGATTTACAGGATGCATATCTGCATATTCCGATTCATCCAGATCACTATCAGTTTCTGAGATTCTCTTTTCTAGACAAGCATTACCAGTTTGTGGCTCTACCGTTTGGCCTAGCTACAGCTCCAAGAATTTTTACAAAGGTTCTCGGTGCCCTTCTGTCTGTAATCAGAGAACAGGGTATTGTGGTATTTCCTTATTTGGACGATATCTTGGTACTTGCTCAGTCTTCACATTTAGCAGAATCTCATACGAATCGACTTGTGTTGTTTCTTCAAGATCATGGTTGGAGGATCAATTTACCAAAAAGTTCATTGATTCCTCAGACAAGGGTAACCTTTTTAGGTTTCCAGATATATTCAGTGTCCATGACTCTGTCTTTGACAGACAAGAGACGTCTAAAATTGATATCAGCTTGTCGAAACCTTCAGTCACAATCATTCCCTTCGGTAGCCTTATGCATGGAAATTCTAGGTCTTATGACTGCTGCATCGGACGCGATCCCCTTTGCTCGTTTTCACATGCGAACTCTTCAGCTCTGTATGCTGAACCAGTGGTGCAGGGATTACACAAAGATATCTCAATTAATATCTTTAAAACCGATTGTACGACACTCTCTGACGTGGTGGACAGATCACCATCGTTTAATTCAGGGGGCTTCTTTTGTTCTTCCGACCTGGACTGTAATTTCAACAGATGCAATTCTTACAGGTTGGGGAGCTGTGTGGGGGTCTCTGACAGCACAAGGGGTTTGGGAATCTCAGGAGGTGAGATTACCGATCAATATTTTGGAACTCCGTGCAATTTTCAGAGCTCTTCAGTCATGGCCTCTTCTAAAGAGAGAATCGTTCATTTGTTTTCAGACAGACAATGTCACAACTGTGGCATACATCAATCATCAAGGAGGGACTCACAGTCCTCTGGCTATGAGAGAAGTATCTCGAATTCTGGTATGGGCGGAATCCATCTCCTGTCTAGTTTCTGCGGTTCATATCCCAGGTATAGACAATTGGGAAGCGGATTATCTCAGTCGCCAAACGTTACATCCGGGCGAATGGTCTCTTCACCCAGAGGTATTTCTTCAGATTGTTCAAATGTGGGGACTTCAAGAAATAGATCTGATGGCCTCTCATCTAAACAAGAAACTTCCCAGGTATCTGTCCAGATCCAGGGATCCTCAAGCGGAAGCAGTGGATGCATTGTCACTTCCTTGGAAGTATCATCCTGCCTATATCTTTCCGCCTCTAGTTCTTCTTCCAAGAGTAATCTCCAAGATTCTGAAGGAATGCTCGTTTGTTCTGCTGGTAGCTCCAGCATGGCCTCACAGGTTTTGGTATGCGGATCTTGTCCGGATGGCCTCTTGCCAACCGTGGACTCTTCCGTTAAGATCAGACCTTCTGTCGCAAGGTCCTTTTTTCCATCAGGATCTCAAATCCTTAAATTTAAAAGGTATGGAGATTGAACGCTTGATTCTTAGTCAAAGAGGTTTCTCTGACTCTGTGATTAATACTATGTTACAGGCTCGTAAATCCGTATCTAGGGAGATATATTATAGAGTCTGGAAGACTTCTATTTCTTGGTGTCTCTCTCATCATTTTTCCTGTCATTCTTTTAGAATTTCGAGAATTTTACAGTTTCTTCAGGATGGTTTGGATAAAGGTCTGTCTGCAAGTTCCTTGAAAGGACAAATCTCTGCTCTTTCTGTTCTTTTTCACAGAAAGATTGCTAATCTTCCTGATATTCATTGTTTTGTACAAGCTTTGGTTCGTATAAAACCTGTCATTAAGTCAATTTCTCCTCCTTGGAGTTTGAATTTGGTTCTGGGGGCTCTTCAAGCTCCTCCGTTTGAACCTATGCATTCATTGGACATTAAATTACTTTCTTGGAAAGTTTTGTTCCTTTTGGCCATCTCTTCTGCCAGAAGAGTTTTTGAATTATCTGCTCTTTCTTGTGAGTCTCCTTTTCTGATTTTTCACCAGGATAAGGCGGTGTTGCGAACTTCTTTTAAATTTTTACCTAAGGTTGTGAATTCTAACAACATTAGTAGAGAAATTGTGGTTCCTTCATTATGTCCTAATCCTAAGAATTCTAAAGAGTAATCATTGCGTTCTTTGGATGTAGTTAGAGCTTTGAAATATTATGTTGAAGCTTCTAAGAATTTCCGAAAGACTTCTAGTCTATTTGTTATCTTTTCCGGTTCTAGGAAAGGCCTCTGACATTTCTTTGGCATCTTGGTTGAAATCTTTAATTCATCATGCTTATGTCGAGTCGGGTAAAACTCCGCCTCAAAGGATTACAGCTCATTCTACTAGGTCAGTTTTTACTTCCTGGGCGTTTAGGAATGAAGCTTCGGGTTGATCAGATTTGCAAAGCAGCAACTTGGTCTTTGCATACTTTCACTAAATTCTACCATTTTTATGTGTTTTCTTCTTCTGAAGCAGTTTTTGGTAGAAAAGTACTTCAGGCAGCTGTTTCAGTTTGATTCTTCTGCTTATAATTTCAGTTTTTTTCATTATAAGATTTGAACTTTATTTTGGGTGTGGATTATTTTCAGCGGAATTGGCTGTCTTTATTTTATCCCTCCCTCTCTAGTGACTCTTGCGTGGAAGATCCACATCTTGGGTAGTCATTATCCCATACGTCACTAGCTCATGGACTCTTGCTAATTACATGAAAGAAAACATAATTTATGTAAGAACTTACCTGATAAATTCATTTCTTTCATATTAGCAAGAGTCCATGAGGCCCACCCTTTTTTGTGGTGGTTATGATTTTTTTGTATAAAGCACAATTATTCCAATTCCTTATATTTATGCTTCGCACTTTTTTCTTATCACCCCACTTCTTGGCTATTCGTTAAACTGATTTGTGGGTGTGGTGAGGGGTGTATTTATAGGCATTTTGAGGTTTGGGAAACTTTGCCCCTCCTGGTAGGAATGTATATCCCATACGTCACTAGCTCATGGACTCTTGCTAATATGAAAGAAATGAATTTATCAGGTAAGTTCTTACATAAATTATGTTTTTTTGTTTTTTAATAGCATTCCTCTACCATTTATTAATTTGTAACCACATTATCCATTATATTTAGTGGGGAGGGCTAACCTGTCATCAGCCCCCCTCCCCCTTAACAAAACATTGGACAAAAAAAATATCTGATCCAACAAAGATCTATTATCCTAAATTATTTTTTACCTGAATATTTTTAAGTGGGGGAGCTACCCCCCGCCCCTAATTTAACCATTTGGCTGCTAAGCTTTTTTTGAGCAAAAATAAGCTTCGTTGAATTAAAAATGCAGAAGTTTTGAAAGATGGAGAGAGCTGCGTAAAGAGGGTGTTTTACTCATCTTCCACGCACACTAAAAGACTGATTATAAAAATATTATTGGGTGTTTTTGTTTTTTAATAGCATTTGTAACCACATTATCCAGGTGATCATGGGATTACAAATATAATATCGGTCCGTATTGTAAAATGGAATGTAACATTTCTCAGCTAGGTGATCACTGCGGTAATGCTGGTTACCATGGTGATCATTTACCTATAATACTTAAACTGATATTTTAAACAAGTTTATTTTTACAAAATGTTGGGGTCTCTAGGCAATTTTGATCTTTATGTGCCTTCAGAGACCCCCAAATCCTTTTTTTTTCACTTTTTTATTGTACACCCCACATACTTATACCATTGGAATGGGTAGACGATTACCTTTCCAATGGTGGGTCTTGGCATCTAAGCAGCATGCCCCATCTCCCTATAACTGACAATTGTCAGTTTTAAATAAAGTTGTGTGATGACGTAATTGCGCGTGACGTCACTGCATGTAAACATGAAGCCCCGGCAATGCCTCTGAGTATCCAGGCCAGATTGCCGGGGTTGTAGTGGATGGGGGACCTCAGACCTCCATTAAGGTGGGGGAGTGCTAGTAACGTCTCTGAGCCGTCATTAGCACCTTATAACTTCTGAAATGTATATCTATTTCATAAACACAGATAGGCAATCCCTTAGTGATGTTGTGAGAAGTATGTTGATACCAAACACCATATATTTTGCATTCTTTATGGTTCTGAAACATTATGACTTCTAAAAATATATTAATTTACAAGGCTGGTTGTCCTGTCAATGACCTCATGTTAGTGCCTGAATAGAGGCACCGTGTTCCATCATTCTCTGGGCTGAAAGATTGGGACAATGAACTGACAAATTAGACCATAAAGTTCTCTTTTGTGGATCTTACAAACAATTTATGAGGGCTCCGGCTCATCTAAGGGAAAACAAAGTAACAATTTTCTTCTGAAAAACAAAATGTTTTTAGCACACAAGCTAAAGGAAATTAACTCATTAGCATCTAATTTATGAGGTATTTATGACATATGTCGTGGGCTGCCTGAGAAGCTCAGTGCGGCGAACACTTTAAAAAAAATAAAGGAGCTTTCAGCATTAGGTATTTTATATTTCATGACTGAAAGTCTCCTTTATTTCTTCCACTGGTTTCACAAACACTAGGATTTACCATCACTTTAAGTAAAGCTTATAAAATTATTTCAGTAAATATTACAAAAGATTAGATAAAAACTTTTCTAAAAGGATTGTGATCAATCCCAATGTTCTATTTCTAGAAACTAGACAATGTATGGGATATATAGGGATTCAGAATCTACCTAAACAAACACACACAATTTCATTGGATCACTAAACTGTGTCAGCATAACAGTTCAATGGTATAAAGCTCATTATTATAATGATCAAGGTACAAAGCTACATTTCATAGAATAAAGAATGTACGATATCAGATTCATTTTGTATGATTAGCATAATTTAAGAAATTTATTAAATTAGAAGTGGTATAGTGTTGTACATAATATGGATAGCAGTCTAAGTAAAATTTCCTTACAAAAGGGAACAAAACATCCAAAACATCAGTTTCTGAGGAAAAAAACGCCCAGGCTGCTTGCAAACCAATTGGTATTAAAAGTAAACAAAAACATACCATCAGTATTTGTCAAAGCCTCCATAACTTTAACAGGAAGAGAAGCTCCATATAGCTGAACATCATAATTTACTGTCTCGCTTGCAGCTGGATGAAGTACAACTCTCGATGATGTTGCTCTGAAAAGAAAATACAAATTAAAAAAGGAAATGAAAAGCCAATTTTTTCACAACTTTCCAAGTTACTTCCTATTATGAAATTTGATTCATTCTCTTGGTATCCTTTGCAGGAAGAGCAACAATGAACTACTTGAAGTTAGCTGAACCCATCTAGCAAGCCAATGACAAGAGACAAATGTGTGCAATCACCAGCTAGCTTGCAGTAGTGCAGGATATGTACATATTGTATTACAAATCCAAGCAGATGTCATTTATGAAATAAACAAAGCTTTTATTAGGAAACAAGTTAAAAACAAAATATAAATTCTGCAGTCACTGTTGGTCAAACAGACAAGAGTCCAAGCCTACGTGTTTTGTGACGTATCCTCGGCACTTCGTCAGGGATACCAAGAGAACAAAGCAAATTTGAAAATAGAAGTGAATTTAAAAATGTCTTAAAATTGCACGTTCAATATCAGTCAGTCAAGTTGGAGAATGGGTAGTAAAGGCAGTATCTATCTTTTTTTAAACAATTTTTGTGTTGACTGTCCCTTTAAACATTCTTTGCAGCGTTTTATTATTTTACATATGATATATGAATACTAATCACAGTAAGTTTCCATTATAAAAAGGCTTCACAAATTTATATTAGATAAGGAAACCTGCTTCATAATTCAGACAAAATGTTTTGCATATAAAAACGTAGGAAAATGAATGTATTGCATTAAAAGCAAGATATAACAAACTGTGGCACTTTTATTCAGGATTTCTGAAGCCCTACGTTGTAAAGTTTTTAAAAATGCATTTTATTCTGGTGTTCACCAAGTATAATTACTATTACTGCTATATTTCACACACTTTAATCCCTATATGAAACCAAATATTTTTTATTCATAATTCAGAAATTGAAAAGTAATTTAAAATATGAATCTTAAAAGAAAAATTTAGGTTTTCATGTCCCTACATAGCTATTGAAATCTTGCTACTTTGCAAATTTCAGCCAAATCTTTAATGTGTGCCTGCTTAAACCATGCACTTAAAGGGACATAAAACCCCAATTTTTTTCTTTCATAATTCAGATTGACCTTTGCTGTAAAGCATATCTAGGTAAGCTCAGGAGCAGCAATACACTACTGGGTGCTAGCTGGTGATTGGTAGCTGCATGTACATGCCTTGCTATTGGCTCTACTGGTTTGCTCAGCTAGCTCCCAGTACTGCATTGCTGCACCTTCAATACAGGATACCAAGAGAATTACGCTAATTTGATATTACAAGTAAATTAGAAAGATGTTTAAAATTGCATGCTCTGAGTCATAAAAGAAAAAATTGAGGGGTTATGACCCTTCAAAGGGACAGAATATCCTATTTTTTTCTTCCCTTTAATTTGTTCCCAAATATAAATTTTACCTGTTGGAATGTATTAACCCCTTAAGGACCAGGCATTTCAGACAAAAACTTCCTTAAAAGACCAGAGCATTTTTGCCATCACTACATTTAAACAGAAATAGAGCCTTTTTTTATATTTAACTATCAAAACTATATTTATTTTTTTAGTAGACAACACAAAGTATTTATCTAGGCCCATTTTGGTATATTTCACGCCACCATTTCACCGCCAAATGCGATCAAATAAAAAAATGAAAAAAAAAAAACTCACAATTTTAGGGTTTTCTCACTGAAATTATTTACAAACAGCTTGTGCCATTATGGCACTAATGGTTGTAAATGCTTCTCTGGGATCCCCTTTGTTCAGAAATAGCAGACATATATACTTTGGCATTGTTTTTGGTAATTAGAAGGCCGCTAAATGCTGCTGCGCACCACACTTGTATTATACCCAACAGTAAAGGGGTTAATTAGCTTGTAGGGTTACATTTAGCTTTAATGCAGAGATCAGCCTCCCACCTGACACATCCCTCCCCCTGACCCCCTCAATCAGCTCTATTCCCTCACCCCACATTACAATTGTCAACGCCATCTTAAAGGGACACTGAACCCAAAAAAAATTCTTTCGTGATTCAGATAGAGTATGCAATTTTAAGCAACTTTCTAATTTACTCCTATGATCAAATTTTCTTCATTCTCTTGGTATCTTTATTTGAAAAGTAAGAATGTTAGTTTAGATGCCAGCCCATTTTTGGTGAACAACCTGCGTTGTTCCTGCTGATTGGTGGATTAATTTAACCGACCAATCAGCAAGTGCTGTCCATGGTTCTGAACAAAAATTTATATTAAATGCCTTCTTTTTCAAATAAAGATAACAAGAGAACGAAGAAAATTGAAAATAGGAGTAAATTAGAAACTTGTTTAAAATTGCATGCTCTATCTGAATCACGAAAGAAAAAATTTGGGTTCAGTGTCCCTTTAAGTACTGGCAGAAAGTCTGCCAGTATGAAAATAAGCCATTTTTTAAAATATTTTTTTAAAAATATATTTGCTTCAGTGCAGGTGCCTCCTAACCCCCCAACCTCCATAATCCCCCCCCCCATAAAAGCTCTCTAACCCTCCCCCCTCTAGCTATTTGCCACCATCTTAGGTATTGGCAATTTAAAAAAAAAAAAAAAAGTCCAATTTTTCTGTAGTGTAGCTGCCCCCTCTCAGATCCCTTTCTGTTAACGGATCCCACTCATTGCCCCTACTCCCTCCTCAATTAGACAGTTTTTGGTGGGGGGGGGGGGGTTAGTCCCTGTAGTGTGGCCGAGCGGTCCCACCCACTCCTGCCCTCCTCTCCAGCGATAGGCTGCCCACCCACCTACCAACGATCGGCACCACCGATGTCCGATGCAGACTCTGCATCAGTAACATTGCAAATCTATTTCTGCAGTTCCCCACTAGTACAGCATAGGGCATGCAATTTAAACCCTTTCACTACCCAGACTTTCAGAGAACTTGCCCAAAGAGTCTTGTTTTGTTTTTGTTTTTATTTACCTGTCAAAACTTTTATTTTTTTTTTTTTAAAGAAAACCCAAGGTATTGATGTAGCCCTATTTTGGTTAATTTTGTGCCATCATTTCACTGCCAAATATGATCATATAAAAAAAAAAATTAAAAAAAAATAAAGAATTGTTCAATTTTTCACAAACTTTGGGTTTCTCACTGAAATTCTTTAAATAAGGCTTGTGCAATCATGACACAAATGCTAGTAAAAGCTTCCCTGGGATCCCATTTGTTTAGAAATAACAGACATGCATGGCTTTGCCTTTTGGCAATTAGAAGGCTGCTTTTCTATTTTCTGCAGTGTAGGATCCCCCCCCCTTACCCTCCAACCTCCCTAATCCCTCCCAAACAGCTATCTAACCCTCCCCCTCTAACTAGTGCCTGCCATCTTAAAGGGACACTGAACCCAAAAATTTTCTTTCATGATTCAGATAGAGCATGACATTTTAAGCAACTTTCTAATTTACACCTATCATCAAATGTTCTTCATTCTCTTGGTATCTTGATTTGCAATGCAATAATGTAAGTTTAAATGCCGGCCCATTTTTGGTGAACAACCCGGGTTGTTCTTGCTGATTGGTGGATAAATTCATCCACCAATAAAAAATGCTGTCCAAAGTTATGAGCTAATAAAAAAGCTTAGATGCCTTCTTTTTTCAAATAAAGATAGCAAGAGAACAAAGGAAAATGGATAATAAGAGTAAATTAGAAAGTTGCATGCTCTATCTGAATCACAAAAGAAAAAAATTAGGTTCAGTGTCCCTTTAAGTACTGGCAGCTGTCTGCCAGTATCTACAAAATGCTTTATATAAAGTGTGTGGGGTTTTTTAAGTTTCTGTAGTGTAGTGTAGTGGTCCCCCACCCCACTCACAATCGTTAGGGATTCCCCCACCCTTTTTTTTAGTGTAGCTCCCTCAATTTATTTATTTTCTGCAGTGTAGGGTCCTAACACTCCCTCCCCCTCGGCTGCTGGACCGCCAACCTGCCTCCAGGATTCCTTCCCACATCTCCTGCCGGCACCAGCAGATGATCGTTACAGACGCTGACACACAGTGTCATCGTGTAACTGTCTGGTATCTGCTTTCATATGGAACCAGAGCACCGATTGTGCTCCAGTTCCATATGCAGGCAGATGCCTGGAGCTCCCTGCAGTGAGTGAGTATATATATATATATATATATATATATATATATATATATATATATATATATATATATATATATATATATATATATATATATATATCATAATGGGTTAAGGGGTTAAACAACTTTCCAAATTTACTTTTATCATCAAATTTGCTTTGTACTCTATGTATTCTTTGTTGAAAGCTAAACCTAGGTAGACTCATATGCTAATTTCTAAGCACTTAAAGGCACTGATAGGCTAAAATGCAAGTCTATCAAAAGAACTGAACTAAGGGGGAAGTCTGCAGAGGCTTAGATACAAAGTAATCACAGAGGTAAAAAGAAAACTAAATGGACAGTCAACACCAACATTTTTATTGTTTAACCCTTTAATGCCGGGTTAAATGTGTCTACATTGGAACAACGTTCCGATGTTAACAAATTGAAATCACACTATCGTGTATGCGATTTGAACGATGGAATCAGGTCAACGAGGAGAGCATTTAACGCTAGGCAAGCCCCCATCCCATTCAAGAAGTGCAGTTGGCTTCAGTACAGCCAAACGGCTAGGACGTTGCATGCCGTCCTACTGGCGCTAAAGCCCAGCGCAGTTAGGGCGGCATGTAATGTCCCAACATCGGGAAAAGGTTAAAAAGATAAATAATGCCTTTACTACTTTATTCCCCAGCTATGCACAACCAACATTGTTATATTAAAGTGAAAGTCAACTACCGTTTGTTAAACACTAGGATTGACTACTGAAACAAATAAAGGGGACTTTCATTCATGAAGTATATCTTACTTCATGTAGAAAGCTCCTTTATTTGATTCAAGCGATTGCCGCTCTGAGCTACTAAGGCAGCCCACAGCAGATCGTAGTTTTGCTAAGAGGTGACGTTTCCACCCTCTTAACAAATCGCGTCCGTGAAATCTGGCTCCCAAGGGCCATGACGTATTTACCGCACAGCTATTGGCTAAGTGGTGAAAACGTCACCTCTTTGCTAAACAGCGATCTGCCATGGGCTGCTTTAGTAGCTCAGAGCAGTGATCGCTTGAAACAAATAAAGGAGCTTTCTGTATGACATACTTCATGAATGAAAGTCCCCTTTATTTGTTTCAATAGTCAATCCAAGCGTTTCACAAAAGCTAGGGTTGACTTTCACTTTAATAAACTTTATAACATTTAAACCTCTAAATGTATGCCTTTTTCTATGCCACTACAAACAGCCTCACATGCTTTTTTTAATAGCTTTTCACAAGAGACTGCTAATCCAAGTGGGACATAGATAAAATTGTGCTCACGCCCATGAAGTTGTGGATGACACTGCACTAATTGGCTAAAAAGCAAGTCAATAGATAATAGCCATGTGATCAAGGGGCTGTCAGAAGAGGCTTAGATACAAGGTAATCACAGAGGTAAAAAGTAAGTTAATATAACCGCATTGGCCGTGGAAAAACTGGGGAATGGGTAATAAAGGGATTATCTATCTTTTTAATAAAAAATTCTGTGTGAATCCAAATCCGGAAGTAAACAGCGGCTCATGCCCTTCGGATATTTTCGTAGCCAGATTGAGTCCTGTAAAAGATCCCCACACTAAAATCTGTGCAATCCAGATATTAGAGTGAGGATCTTTTACAAGAATTATCTGGCTACGAAAATATCCGAAGGACACGAGCCACTGCTTAATTAGGCATTCGGATCCTCACAAAGGATCCAAATGCACATCCTTATTCAGTAGCTGACACCTTTAAAGGAACAGTTATTACCAGAATTTTAGTTATTTTTTATTATTATCGGTTATTTGTAGAGCGCCAACAGATTCCGCAGCGCTATAAACAAAGGGGGAGTACAACAAAACAATTATAGGGATCAAATGGGTAGAGGGCCCTGCCAAGAGTTGCACTGTTGTAGTCAGCTCTTAAGAAGGTGATCTACAAACAGCTGGACTTTTAGGCTTACATGCTAAGAGGGTTCAGGGGATTGCAGTTGAGGAGAGGAACTGGTATTAGGAAAGGTTAGCGTAGGTTGTATGCGTCCCTGAACAGTAGAGTCTTTAGGGAGCACTTGAAGCTTTTAAAACTAGAAGAGAGTCTTGTGGAGCGAGGCAGAGAGTTCCATAAGATGGGAGCCAGTCTGGAGAAGTCCTGTAAACGGGAGTGTGATGAGGTGACAAGAGAGGAGAGGAGGAGGTCATGAGCAGAGCGAAGGGGACGGGAGGGAGAGTATCTGGAGACAAGGTCTGAGATGTAGGGGGGAGCAGTGCAGTTGAGGGCTTTGTATGTAAGAGTGAGAGTTTTGTGTTTGATCCTAGAGGCCAGAGGAAGCCAGTGAAGGGATTGGCAGAGAGGCGCAGCAGATGAAGAGCGACGTGTAAGGAAGATGAGTCTGGCAGAGGCATTTATTATGGATTGTAAAGGAGCTAGGCGGCAGGTGGGGAGACCAGAGAGGACAGAGTTGCAGTAATCAAGGCGGGAAAGAATGAGAGAGTGGATTAAAATTTTAGTTGTGTCTTGTGTAAGGAAGTGTCTAATTTTAGAGATGTTTTTAAGGTGGAAGCGGCAGGCTGTAGCCAAGGACTGGATGTGAGGAGTGAAGGAAAGATCTGAGTCAAATGTGACCCCGAGACATCGGGCATGCGGGGTAGGGGTAATGATGGAGTTGTCGACAGTTATAGAGATATTGGGGGTGGAGATTTTGGAAGAAGGGGGGAAAATGAGGAGCTCAGTTTTGGAGAGATTTAGCTTGAGGTAGTGAGAGGACATCCAGGAAGAGATGTGAGAAAGACAGTTAGTGACACGGGTTAGCAAGGAAGGAGATAGTTCTGGTGCAGAGAAGTAGATTTTGGTGTCATCAGCATACAAATGATATTGGAAACCGTGGGACTTAATAAGGGAACCTAGTGATGACGTATAGATTGAAAAGAGAAGGGGACCGAGGACAGAGCCTTGCGGTACTCCGACAGAAAGGGGTGACGGGGCAGAGGAGGCCCCAGAGAAGGCTACACTGAAGGTACGGTTTGACAGGTAGGAAGAGAGCCACGAAAGGGCTGTGTCACAGATGCCGAAGGATTGGAGAGTTTGGAGCAAAATAGGGTGGTCGACAGTGTCAAAGGCTGCGGACAGATCAAGGAGGATAAGCAGAGAGAAGTGGCCTTTTGATTTAGCTGTAAGTAGGTCGTTGGTGACCTTAACAATAGCTGTCTCTGTGGAGTGATAGGGACGAAATCCATTTAACAGCGGGTCAAGAAGGGAGTTTAACGTAAGGAAATGGGATAGGCGTGCATATACTAGTTTTTCGAGAAGCTTTGAAGCAAGAGGGAGGAGGGAAATTGGGCGGTAGTTGGATGGGGAGGTAGTATCAAGGGAAGGTTTTTTGAGGATAGGTGTGACCAGTGCATGTTTCAATGATGAGGGAAATGTACCAGTGCTGAGGGAGAGGTTGAAAATGTGTGTTAGTATAGGGGTAAGGGTAGCAGAGAGAGAGGGGAGCAGCTGTGAGGGGATAGGGTCAAGGGGACAGGTAGTGAGGTGAGAGCGCAGTATAAGTGCTGAAACTTCTTCCTCAGTAACAGGGGAGAATGAACTAAGTTTCAGGTTATGAGGGTTGTGGTTGAGTGAGAGTATTTGAGGGGGGGAGAGAATGGAATTGTGTTGAGAGCTGATTTCATGTCTGATGGAATCAATTTTGTTAATGAAGTGACTGGCACTGTTTAAAAACATAGATAATCCCTTTATTAACCATTCCCCAGTTTTGCATAACCAACAGTTATAATACACATTTTATCTCTGTGATTACCTTGTATCTAAGCCTCTGCAAACTGCCCCCTTATTTCAGCTCTTTTGACAGACTTGTATTTTAGCCAATCAGTGCCGACTCCTAGGAGCACAATGTTATCTATATGACACACGTGAACTAGTGGTGAAAAACTGTCAAAATGCATTCAGATAAGAGACAGACTTCAAGGTCTAAAAAATAAGCATATGAGCCTACCAACTAAGAATACCAAGAGAACAAAGCAAAATTTGTGATAAAGGTAAATGCCCTATTTGAATCATAAAAGTTTATTTTGGACTTTTTCTTTAAGCTATTAAAAAAGGAAAACGGATTTGAAAAAAAGCTGCAGTAACACGATGAAATACAATAGCATAGTAAGTAGTTACTATACTTTTGTAGTTGTGCACAGTAGTTTAATGCCCCTTTAAAAAAGGACATAAACCTCAAATTTTTCTTTCATGATTCAGACCGAGAATGCAATTTTAGACAGCTTTCTAATTTACTTATCTTATCTAATTTGCATTGTACTCTTGCTATCCTTTGTATGATTAGGAGCCACAATGCACTACTGGGAGAAAACTGCAGATTGGTGGGTGCACATACAGTGATTGTTGTCATTGGCTCACCCAATGTGTTGGGTTAACTCCCAGTACTGCATTACTGATCGTTCAACAAAGACTACCTAAAGGAAGCAAAACTGATAATAGAAGTAAATTGGAAAGTTATTAAAAATTGTGAGGTTTTGATTATCTTTATAATTCAATCACTGAAGAGAGGATGAAGGAAGGAAATGTTTCTTGCTTGTATTGTAAACAGATTGTATATTATCAATGCAAATGTATGTTTTATTTTTTCTAACCTGTAGTGGCAATAAAAAAAAAATTATAAAAAAAAAATTGTGAGGTTTAATATCACTTTAAAGGGACATGATATTTAAAGAAATTCTATGTTTTATCTATGTTCCATGCCATACTAACAGAGCTGGGCTTTAAAGTGATTGTTAAGTTGAAAGCTTTTCTGGCTACTATATAAAATTACTATTAACAACAGGGGCACTTTTTTTTTTTTTTTTTACCTTCTTTAGCCGAGGGATGACAAATCCGGCTTCATCCAATCATTTTGTGCCCCACTTGGCGTCTAGCTTGTAGGCCATGCAACAATTGGATGAAGCCATATTGTTCATTCCTCAGCTAAAGAAAATAAAGGAGATGTGGGGAAATGTTTACCATCTATAAATGGTAAACATTTCAGAAATGTTGTGCCTTGAAAAAAAATTAAAGTGCACCTATTTTTTATAGTAATATTGTATAGTAGCAAAAAAAAAAAATATATTTTACCTTGACAATCACTTTAATATCATTAGGACAGCATGGAACATCTTACCTTATATTGGTACTATAGCCTCCACCTTTTAGGCAATGGAAAATCGTACTGGGGGCGTGCCTAGCAGTGTAGGCAGTAGTAGTGTTTTGCTATTTTGAAATATTGATGTTCCTGTGCTTTTTGCTGTGGGAGTTGTCCCTGTCATCCAGTAATATGGTTTAACCTTACTTATATTACGGATTTACAAACTGCTTCCAAAGACATTTTTTGTGGGTTCTAAATAATTTTCCCTAAACTAACCACCACCTCAAGAATACATCTGTATTCTATTTGTCTCCAGAACTCACCGAGTACTAGAGGTGGCGACTCGGCGACCAACAGGCGAGAAAATAGCCGAAGGTGAAGAGGTGCTTGTGGCTGCTCCAGGACCCAGGCTTTTTCTACCAGACCGAGAACTGATCGGACGCCGAGACGACACAACGGACTGATTACGTGGAGAAGGGAACATTGTCTTTCTATTTTTTTAATACAGAAGATTTCAAAACAGCGCGCTCCAAAACTAGAACACTGCCTGATAGTAGTCTCGCAACACACGTGACAGGGAGAAAAGTAGCGCGCAGACTTTAAGCGTCATAGGATAAATTAAAGCTCATAGCAGCCATTTTTATTTCTGGCATCCTGCGGACAGGAGTGTTGAAATGTGCAGTTATAAGTAATAGAGTTGCCTAACTGAATTTGTTAATATAAAGAAAAAGAAAAACATTTGATATTAACATATATGTTATTCTTGTTTTAATTTGGTAAAGTTTACTTTGGTTCGTACTTGATCGCTAAAACATGCACTATTACGTTATCTAATGGAAACTCACATCATATAGCTTTCTGTCTGATCTCTAAGGTTTAGAACCCAGCAATAATGTTATATTTTGCAATATGTAACACGTATTGTCTCTGTCATGTCTGGGGGTTACCCACATTTTCTCAGAGTTTTCATTTTTTTTATATAAATCAGTTTTGCAAATAAATTTTAAAAAACGTAAAGTATAGACGCAAAGACTGGAGTCAAGCTATCAGACAGTTGGAAAAAAAAATCCAAGTCAAGAAGCTATCAGATACTGTTTTGTTAGCACTTTCTTAAGACTATTAAAGGCTGTACCATACATATATGCTAATAAGAAATGTTTTAATGAATACCACAAGCATTTTTGTTATAGATGTCACTCAAATTTAAATAAATAGTCATTTTCCAGCATTTCTCTAAGCGTTAAAAACAAAATTTCCCATTGTGACACTAAATATTGCCCACAGCTATCTCACACAATGACCCCTCTTCAATATCACAAGGTATACGGACTTTTTACTGTGGAATTTTAAAAATAAAGGGCCCCAAAATATCCATCTAATTGCAAAATTAGGCACTTGCCAGCAATTTCACTTAGGAATAAAAACAAAATCTCCCATTGTGCCACTAAATATTCCCCGAGCTATCTCACACAATGACCCCTCTACGATATCACAAAGTATGGGGACTTTTTACTGTGGAACTTTAAAAATATTGGGCCCCAAATGATCCTCAAATTGCAAAATAGGCACCAATTTCACTAAGTGATAAAAACAAAATCTCCCATTGCGCCACTAAATATTCACTGCAGCTATCTAACACAATGACCCCTCTACGATATCACAAAGTATGGGGACTTTTTACTGTTTAATTTTAAAAATATTGGGCCCCAAATGTCCCTCACATTGCAAAAATAGGCACATTCAAACAAATTCACTTGGGGATAAAAACAAAATCTCCCATTGTGCCACTAAATTTTCACGACAGCTATCTCACACAATGACCCCTCTACGATATCACAAAGTATGGGGACTTTTTACTGTGGAATTTTAAAAATATTGGGCCCCAAATGTCCCTCAAATTGCAAAAATAGGCACATTCAAACAATTTCACTTGGGGATAAAAATAAAATCTCCCATTGTGCCACTAAATTATACCACATCTATCTCACACAATGACCCCCCTACGATATCACATCGTATGGGGACTTTTTACTGTGGAATTTTAAAAATAACGGGCCCCAAATATCCATCTAATTGAAAAATAGGCACTTGCCAGCAATTTCACTTAGGAATAAAAATAAAATCTTCCATTTTGCCACTAAATATTGCCCACAGCTATCTCACACAATGACCTTTCTACAATATCACAAAGTATGGGGACTTTTTACTGTGGAATTTTAAAAATAACGGCCCCAAATGTCCATCAAATTGCAAAAATAGGCAATTTCACTTAGGGATGATAAAAAAAATCCCCATTGTGCCACAATGACCCCTCTACGATATCACAAAGTATGGGGACTTTTTACTGTGGAATTTTAAAAAATAATAACGGGCCCCAAATATCATCTAATTGCAGAAATAAGCACTTGCCAGCAATTTCACTTAGGAATAAAAACAAAATCTCCCATTGTGCCGCTAAATATTGCCCACAGCTATCTCACACAATGACCCCTCTTCAATATCACAAAGTATGGGGACTTTTTACTGTGTCATTTTAAAAATAACGGTCCCCAAATATCCATCTAATTTCAAAATTAGGCACTTGCCAGCAATTTCACTTAGGAATAAAAACAAAATCTCCCATTGTGCCACTAAATATTTCCCACATTTTCACCACAGCTATCTCTCACAATGACCCCTCTACAATATCACAAAGTATGTGGACTTTTTACTGTGGCATTTTAAAAATAACGGGTCCCAAATGTCCATCAAATTGCAAAAATAGTCACTTTCCAGCAATTTCACTTAGGGATAATAACAAAATTCCCCATTGTGCCACTACATTTTCACCGCAGCTCTCACACAATGACCCCTCTACAATATCACAAAGTATGGGGACTTTTTACTGTGGAATTTTAAAAATATTGGGCCCCAAATGTCCCTCAAATTGCAAAAATAGGCACCTTTCAGCAAATTCACTTAGGGATAAAAACAAAATCTCCCATTGTGCCACTAAATTTTCACCACAGCTATCTCACACAATGACCCCTCTACGATTTCACAAAGTATGGGAACTTTTTACTGTGGAAGTTTAAAAATATTGGGCCCCAAATGGTCCTCAAATTGCAAAATAGGCACCAATTTCACTAAGTGATAAAAACAAAATCTCCCATTGTGCCACTAAATATTCACTGCAGCTATCTCACACAATGTTCCCTCTACGATATCACAAAGTTTGGAGACTTTTTACTGTGGAATTTTAAAAATATGGGGCCCCAAATGTCCCTCACATTGCAAAAATAGGCACATTCAAACAATTTCACTTTGGGATAAAAACAAAATCTCCCATTGTGCCACTAAATTTTCACCAGAGCTATCTCACACAATGTCCCCTCTACGATATCACAAAGTATGGGGACTTTTTATTGTGGAATTTTAAAAAATATTGGGCCCCAAATATCCATCTAATTGCAGAAATAGCCACTTGCCAGCAATTTCACTTAGGAATAAAAACAAAATCTTCCATTGTGCCACTAAATATTCACCACAACTATCTCACACAATGACCACTCTACAATATCACAAAGTATGGGAACTTTTTACTGTGGAAGTTTAAAAATATTGGGCCCCAAATGGTCCTCAAATTGCAAAATAGGCACCAATGATAAAAACAAAATCTCCCATTGCGCCACTAAATATTCACTGCAGCTATCTAACACAATGAGCCCTCTACGATATCACAAAGTATGGGGACTTTTTACTGTTTAATTTTAAAAATATTGGGCCCCAAATGGTCCTCAAATTGCAAAATAGGCAACAATGATAAAAACAAAATCTCCCATTGCGCCACTAAATATTCCCTGCAGCTATCTAACACAATGAGCTCTCTACGATATCACAAAGTATGGGGACTTTTTACTGTTTAATTTTAAAAATATTGGGCCCCAAATGTCCCTCACATTGCAAAAATAGGCACATTCAAACAAATTCACTTGGGGATAAAAACAAAATCTTCCATTGTGCCACTAAATTTTCACCACAGCTCTCTCACACAATGACCCCTCTACAATATTACAAAGTATGGGGACTTTTTACTGTGAAATTTTAAAAATATTGTGCCCCAAATGTCTCCCTAATAGCAAAAATAGGCACCTTTCAGCAAATTCACTTAGGGATAAAAACAAAATCTCCCATTGTGCCACTAAATTTTCACAACAGCTATCTCACACAATGACCCATCTACGATATCACAAAGTTTGGAGACTTTTTACTGTGGAATTTTAAAAATATTGGGCCCCAAATGTCCCCCACATTGCAAAAATAGGCACATTAAAACAATTTCACTTTGGGATAAAAACAAAATCTCCCATTGTGTCACTAAATTTTCACCAGAGCTATCTCACACAATGACCCCTCTACAATATCACAAAGTATGGGCACGTTTTACTGTTGAATTTTAAAAATAACAGGCCCCAAATATCCATCTATTTGCAGAAATAGGCACTTGCCAGCAATTTCACTTAGGAATAAAAACAAAATATCCCATTGTGCCACTAAATATTCACCGCAGCTATCTCACACAATGACCCCTCTACGATATCACAAAGGATGGGAACTTTTTACTGTGGAAGTTTAAAAATATTGGGCCCCAAATGGTCCTCAAATTGCAAAATAGGCACCAATTTCACTAAGTGATAAAAACAAAATCTCCCATTGTGCCACTAAATATTCACTGCAGCTATCTCACACAATGACCCCTCTACAATATCACAAAGTATGGGGACTTTTTACTGTGGAATTTTAAAAATATTGGGCCCCAAAATGTCCCTCAAATTGTAAAAATAGGCACTTTTCAGCAATTTCACTTAGGAATAAAAACAAAATTCCCCATGGTGCCACTAAATTTTTACCGCAGCTATCTCACACAATGACCCCTCTACAATATCACAAAGTGTGGGGACTTTTTACTGTGAAATTTTAAAAATATTGGGCCTCAAATGTCCCTCAAATTGCAAAAATAGGCACCTTTCAGCAAATTCACTTGGGGATAAAAACAAAATCTCCCATTGTGCCACAAAATTTTCATGACAGCTATCTCACACAATTACCCTTCTACGATATCACAAAGTTTGGAGACTTTTTACTGTGGAATTTTAAAAATATTGGGCCCCAAATGTCCCTCAAATTGCAAAAATAGGCACATTCAAACAATTTCACTTGGGGATAAAAACAAAATCTCCCATTGTGCCACTAAATTTTCACGACAGCTATCTCACACAATGACCTCTCTACAATATCACAAAGTATGGGGACTTTTTACTGTGGAATTTTAAAAATATTGGGCCCCAAATGTCTCTCAAATTGCAAAAATAGGCACTTTTCAGCAATTTCACTAATGGATAAAAACAAAATCTACCATTGTGCCACTACATTTTCACCACAGCTATCTCGCAAAATGACCCCTCTACAATATCCCAAAGTATGGGCACGTTTTACTGTGGAAGTTTAAAAATATTGGGCCCGAAATATCCATCTAATTGCAAAAATAGGCACTTGCCAGCAATTTCACTTGGGAATAAAAACAAAATCTCCCATTGTGCCACTAAATATTCACCACAACTATCTCACACAATGACCCCTCTACAATATCACAAAGTATGGGAACTTTTTACTGTGGAAGTTTAAAAATATTGGGCCTCGAAATGGTCCTCAAATTGCAAAATAGGAACCAATTTCACTAAGTGATAAAAACAAAATCTCCCATTGTGCCACTAAATATTCACTACAGCTATCTTACACAATGATCCCTCTACGATATCACAAAGTATGGGTCATTTTTACTTTGGAATTTTAAAAATATTAGTCCCCAAATGTCCCTCAAATTGCAAAAATAGGCACTTTACAACATTTCACTTGGGGATAAAAACAAAATCTCCCATTGTGCCATTAAGTTTTCACCACAGCTGTCTCACACAATGACCCCTCTTTAGTGACACAATGGGGGATTTCACTTTTATTCATACATGAAATTTTGGAAAGTGCCTTTCTCCATCTTAATATGAGGAGAGTCCATGGCTTCATTCCTTATTCATTCCCCAGTCATTCTTTGCCTTTTCGACACAGGAGGATGGCAGAGAAGTGTCATATGATTCAGAGAAGTACTCTTTGCTATGGGACTGGAGATTTAAGTAGTCTTGTCAGCCTCTCAGTGAGAGCATTGACGAAAGTTAGGGTCTGGAGATGCAGGGAGAGTCTTTCTGCGAAACCATCCAGACTCTTATTAACAACTCCTAAGTAATCAGTGTAGACGAGTTTCAATGCCTGCTTTTATCACTCAAGTTCATGTCAGGTGCAATGCAACAGACTGTCAAACTTGAGAGGCTGTGTTCTGTTCCACAGCGATGATTCCGGTAAGATCGTTTCATTTTATCTCATATGATAACGTAGGAAGACAGCGTCACAGTGTGACTCCTTTATCTGTATAGAATCAAGGGTGAATATCTCCGGAAGGACATTATTGAATGGGGGATTTATGCATGATTGCTTTATTATGTTTTATGCTGTGACATGTGTGAGATGAGGCTCTGGCAGATGTGGGAACATTAAGGTTTTCATTTTGGGAGAACTGCGCAGCCTGTTAATTTGAAGCGCTTCTCTTCCTGCAGCAGGGGCGGTCCTGCATGGCACTCCATGTGACCGGGTGTGGCCTCATTATCTTCCTCTTTCCTTACCGTGCGGATTACAGGAGACAAATCGGTTTTTCTGTGGGGCCTGGGTCATAGGAGGTGGTGAGTGCTCTGGCCATTTGGGGTATAAAGGTGCCATTTCTCTTTTTCTATTGTCTGTATTAAAAGTGCAAGCTATGGAGGACGTTAGAGGGTACTCCCTCTTTACCTAAGTCTAATACCTGTTTTTATTGTGAGGAGGCTACGGTATACCCACCTGCTCAAATATGTTCCACATGCCTCGATAAGGTAGTTATATCTAAAAAGACAAGATGTTTAGTACCACTAAGCAATCCACCTCTGAGGGGTCTCCGTCCCGTGAGGTGCGTTCCCTGCAATCATCTCCAATTACACATGCAGCTCCCCATCGCACTACTAATCCTCCTTTGGGAGGGGCCCTCCTACCGCCAGACTTTAATGAACAGTTTCAAACGGCAGTGTCTGCGGCCTTCAGTGCTTTACCTCGCCCAGCTAAGCGCAAGCGAAAGGTTAAATATTGCTATCCTTCCCAGGGGTCAGCTATCAACTTGTTGGATTTATCTGATACTAGATTATGCACGGCTGAAGACGCCTCTGATACTTCAGAGGAGTCTCTTTCTGGGTCAGAATTGGCTGCCTCTAGGCCTCCGGCTGCAGAGGAACCAGACTTTAGATTTAGGATCGAGCACTTACACTTTCTGTTAAAGGAAGTGTTGGCTATGTTAGAGGTTCTGGAATCAAAATTATCTGAGGAAAATTCTGTTCCTAAGCTTGATAAGGTTTATGAGGACAGGGTGGTGCCACAAACTTTTCTGGTTCTTATAAAGATGGCACATATTATTAGGAATGAATGGGAGAGACTTGGATTTTCTTTTTCCCCTTCTTCTTCCTTTAAGAAATTGTTCCCGGTTCCTGACTTGTGGAGGTCTGTCCCTAAGGTGGATAGAGCTATCTCCACGCTGGCTAAGTACACTACTATCCCGCTTGAGGATAGTTCGTTGTTTAAGGAACCAATGGATAAAAAACTGGAAACTCTGTTAAGAAAGATGTTTCAGCACACAGGGTATTTATTTCAGCCTGCAGCGGCGGTTACTGCGGTGGCTGGAGCTTCTACCTATTGGTGTGACTCTTTGTCAGAGATGATCGAGGTGGAAACTCCCCTCGATGAAATCCAGGAAAGAATTAAGGCCTTGACGGTAGCTAATTCATTTATCTGTGATGCAAACATGCAGATTATTTGCTTCAATGCTAAGACATCAGGCTTTTCTGATGTCTCTTGGTCTGCTGACATGACTTCAAAATCTAGATTGCTTTCCATTCCGTTCAAGGCGAAGATTCTTTTCGGTCCAGGCCTATCATATCCACGGTCACTGGGGGCAAGGGTGCCTTTCTACCGCAGGATAAGAAGAATAAGCCTAAAGGACAGGGTCCAAATTTTCGTCCCTTTTGTTCGGATAAATCCCAACGTCAGCAGCCCTCCACGAAGCCTGATCAGTCCAAAGGAATTTGAAACCATCTCAATCTTGGAATAAATCCAAGGAGAACAAGAAGCCTGCCGAGACAAATCGTCATGAAGGGGCGTCCCCTGATCCGTCACTGGATTGTATTGGGGGCAGACTATCTCTTTTTGTGAAGGCTTGGCTGAGAGATGTGCAAGACCCTTGGGTTCTGGAGGTCATTGCTCAGGGTTACAGGATAGGTTTCAAATATCATCCACCCAGGGACAGATTCCTCTTATCAAACCTGTCTTCAAGTCCAGAAAAACGAGATTCTTTTCTAGGGTGCGTGAGGGATCTCTCCTCCCTAGGAGTAATTGTGCCAGTACCTCTAGCAGAGAGAGGTCTGGGGTACTACTCAAACCTTTTTGTGGTCCCAAAGAAGGAGAGTACGTTTCGCCTGATTCTAGACCTAAAGTGTTTAAACAAGTTTCTGTTGGTCCCATCATTCAAGATGGAGACGATAAGGTCTATCCTGCCCTTAGTTCAAGAGGGACAGTTCATGACTACGATAGACTTGAAGGATGCTTACCTTCATGTGTCAATACACAAGGAGCACTTCAAGTTCTTAAGATTCGCTTATCTGGATCAACACTTCCAGTTTGTTGCTCTTCCTTTTGGTCTAGCTACTGCCCCAAGAGTCTTTACGAAAGTTCTGTGGGCCCTACTTGCCCACATATCTGGATGACATCCTGATCCAGGCTCAGTCCTGCCGGCTGGCAGAAGACCACTAAAGAGCTCTTCTACTTCATCAATCTCATGGATGGAAGATAAACTTAGGAAAGAGTTCTCTGGTTCACAGTACCAGAGTGGAGTTCCTGGGCACAATAATATATTCCATATCTATGAAGATATTCCTTACAGACCAGAGACGTTGCAAAATTATTTCCAATTGTCTTGCCCTCCAGACATCCTTAAGGCCATCTGTGGCCCGGTGTATGGAGGTGATTGTGCTCATGGTGTCCAGCATAGATATCATTCCATTTGCCAGGTTCCATCTCAGACCTCTTCAGTTGTGCATGCTGAGGCAATGGAACGGAGATCACTTGGATCTAACAGATTTCTCTGGACAATCGGTTGAGAGAATTGCTCTCTTGGTGGCTGCCTGCAAAATTTACTAACACCATATGAGGCCTCTGGGAATCAGGGATTTTGGAATACTGGTGTGGGGTAAGGTGACCTAAACGATTGGAAAGGGACTCCACACTCTTATCAGTGTTGCAACTTTCCTATAGTTTCCCTTTAGTGTCAAATGATCCCCAATTTTTAGAACTATTCATGAAGACAGAGATGCCTGAAGTTTTAGACTTTTGCATGTGTACCGGACATTTACCCAATCTGCAGCTAGCCTCTGAGCTTGAGTCAATTCCGTCACCTAGTTAAGTTTGTTCTGGCATTAGTTCATTGCACTCTCATAATATTAAACTTAAAATAAAGCTAATGTGAACAGAGAAAAACGGCAGGCACTTCACACTTGTATGGTATGCATATAAAAATCATCCACTTTATTAGTGTAGTTCAAGGTAAATACCAATCGAAAAAGTACAAAACAGAGCGGCACAGTTCATAAATGGAGCATACAGACAGGTGGTGTGGACAGAGGCAATGGGCTGACACGTTTTGCGCCCCCTACAGGCGTTTACTCATAGACCAGGTCTATGAGTAAGCGCCTGTAGGGGGCGCAAAACGCGTCAGACCATTGCCTCTGTCCACACCACCTGTCTGTATGCTCCATTTATAAACTGTACCGCTCTGTTTTGTACTTTTTGGATTGGTATTTACCTTGTACTACACTAATAAAGTGGACGATTTTTATATGCATACCATACAAGTGTGAAGTGCCTGCCGTTTTTCTCTGTTCACATTATATTTTGGTAGTTGGGCTACGGCACTCCAGGCTCTGGGTATACACGGCTGAGATTTCACTTCCGGTCTCTCCGGATGGAGGACACTAGCGTGTTGGAGCCGCCGGATCTACTTTCTTAGTTAAAATAAAGCTATATTACCTAACTATACTCATATTACATGTAAACCTGTTGCACATATATACATACAGTTGCGTTTACTGTTTTTTAGTCGTGTGTTTAATAACCCTGAAGTGCAGTATATTTGACCAAGTTCTTGAGTCCACATCTTGTTATCCTGTAATTAATTGGGTCTCATGTGTCCATTATATTTGCATAATACTTCAGCCATCTAGTTTTCTCTATATAGCAAAGCAGCATGTGATATTTTGCTAGAGGTGCACAAGCCCTGTTAGATACGCTTATATAGAATTTACTGCTTACATAACGTTAGGGGTCCAATGTTGTGGGATCTGTTTTAAGGGCTTTAAAGTTGCTTGTCTCTATGTTATACATGTTGTAAATGTAGGCTAATTAGCCCAGGATGAGAATAGTCTATATTGTAGTAACCTCTAGTGAGATGGTTCTAGTTAATGACATTCATCTCTTTATGATGGCTTAATGTTCTACTTTGGGGTTGGCAACCGTGACTATGCAATACAATGAAACAAAATAAGTTGATTGCGACTGAATGATATTGGATAAGATTCTTGTCCAATGTGGGTTTCCATTACACAAATATATTATATTTATCCCAATACTGAGGCTCTGAGGTACTTTGCAGTACAAAATGAATACTGTTCTTGCTGAATTGTACGATATGAAAACACATTGATGGATTGTACAGTAGCTAGGATAACATACTATGGTATAGGGGCGGACAGCCCTATATATGTCTTAATCTCCTTTATAACTAACGATACTAGTTGTTAGACATAGGTTCCTACCTTTGTGATCCCAGTATGTGTATTATGTTCAACAATGTTTCTGAAGGTAGATGCTCGTACTAACTCAGCTTTAATACGAGAGGTTAAATTTTGCAGCTATATACGCTACTCAGGGTGCCCCTTACTCTTGAGAATGTAAATAGATTAGATAGTTTATTATGGGACGAGCTTATCCATTAACACAAATGATCAGTCTTAATCCTAGAAGGGGAGGATAACTGTCTAAGTAAGATCAAACTCAGCTTTGTATGCTCCTTGGGAGTAAAATTGAGAATAGCAAGAGGTGCATTAATTTCTTTTTTCATATATGTGTTTCTATGGTGTTAAAAAATTACCTTGTGTCTGTTTAAACGATATTTAAAAAAAAGTGTCTTTAAGGTACCCTTTAGTTATAAGAGACTATACCTACAGTCAAACAACAATTCTTATTAATAGGGGATATTGTCACCGGCTTCACCTTATATTAAATATACTAGTTGTGAAAAAGCCCCTTTTCTAATATTGGGTCAGTGACTAAAATCAGTGTCAGGCTTTTCCTTATATTACATTTACCTTATTTAAAGAATGATACTTACACCAGTCTTATAAAAAGGGATACATTTATTAAATGACAAATCTATACATGAGTGGTGAGAGAAGCGTCTAATGTACAAGGCTCTATTCTTCTAGTCTATCTACACTATAAACTAATGCCTGTGGGTGGGTGCATGAGAAGATTGCTGCAGTCTGTCTATTACCTGTTGGTGTTATGTGTCCTTCCTTCCTGTCTGTTCTTTCCACAGCATATTTAAAGAAATATAGCCCCACCTTGAAGAATGTCTTAGCCAATCAAATGCTTAAATGTCCAGTTGATAATTGCTTAAATGTCCAGTTGATAAGTCCCAGCAAAAGTAGCCAGCTACCTGTAGGTGTCACCGTTGTCCAAGAAATTACATTTGACAGGACTCCAAGGCATAAGCTGTTAACCTTCTTTGATGTTGGACAACACACTTGACAGGACTCCAGGGGGTACACTGTTTGATGTTGGACAATGCTGTTTATGATCCTTTGAAGTTCCAGGAATGATATGTAGTTACCCACCCAAGGACTCCATAAGCCTTTATCTCTGTGGTGATTGTGAAAAGGACATCATTTGAATTTCTGTTCAAAGATACAATCTGTTGTATTTCAGTCTAGTACATATTTGCAATGAGATACCACTCTTGAGAAACAGGTTTCATCCTTTGAAACTCTGTTCAGAGATATCCATCTCTAGTTAGTTTAATTTGTACCTAGAAACTGGTTTAGATATTAAGTCTGAATTCAACAAGAAATTGTAATCCAAATTATACTTCTTACATCCCCTCTTTGTGTCTGAATGACACACGAGTATTTGTTGTGTTAGAACAGTAACATTTCCTTTTCAGACCTGTGGTTTTATCATTGTGGGTTATGGATATGCTGGCTGAACAGATGAGTTATGATTTCAACTACCTTAAGTGTATATATCTAACTTCTCTAATCATGTGTCTAGTCTTGGATGTCATACGCTTAACTTTTGTACAAAGAACAATTTGTATAACAAAACATACAATAGAACAAATAAAGATAATAAACATAGGATGAATCAAATAATATGCAAAATTACTTACAGTGGAAGATTGTCCAAATATGCAATGCCAAATATTCGTGTTAGAAACTGATTCGATGTGGGGAATACGTTGCTCAATTTGATCTTGAAAATGTTGAATAATTACTTTAGTTTGCTCGTCAGAGTCTTTCATCTGTTTGAGGAGCACAATGTCTGATTCAATTATTTTACCCCATTTTAGTAGAACAGATGCATTCCTTATATTTAGAGGTACTAAAGAAATATTTATACTAGGGCTATACCTAAATGAGTATTGTGAAATAAATGGAACCGTAAACACCATTCCTGAAATATTCAGTAAATGCAAGTTATCCCCACAATAAAGTCCCCTTGGCAAATCCTGATTCCCCTGACACCCATTGTAAGACAACCATTTAATTTGACTGAGCTCATTTAAGAGTATAAAACACACCCTACCATGTCCCATATAAGACACAATGTTATTAGAAGAGACTGTTTCAACAACCACTTGACATTGAGAATTGTTATGCCAGCATGATGTATATACTTCTCTGTACTGGCCAGGTGTACACACATATGTTTTAGTAATGGGGTGTTGGCCACAGAGAGACAGGTCCATCTGTGTCCATTCCCCATTCCTAAAGATAAGAGTGTCGTATTTCAGTATGCAAAACATAGCTTGAGTGTCAGAAACTGGAATTCCTAAGCAAACCAGCCTCTGAAGCTCAGTTCTGACCCCTGTCACAGGAATTAGAGATGATGCAGTACACATGCTAGTATTACATCCATGCCAGTCATTTCCCATAGTTTCATATTGTTTAAAGCAAAATTAGTAAGACCATGTTTAACATTAATAAACATTAAAGGCACACGACCATCAGACAATGTTTGCCTCATAATTTTGAAATTGGCTGATAGTTCTGCCTGTGCCTGTCTACACGCCAAACCAAATAAAATATCTGATGTATTGATTTCACTGTTGATTAGATCATTTACAACCCCTAGCAGATGTGATTCAATGTTTATTTACACATCTATAACACCTTAAAGGGCCATAATACCCAAATGTTTAAACACTTGAAAGTGATGCAGCATAGCTGTAAAAAGCTGATTAGAAAATATCTCCTGAACATCTCTATGTAAAAAAGAAAAATATTTTACCTCAAAAGTTCCTCAGTAGCCACCTCCCATTGTAAAGGATTTCTAAGCAGCATTTTAGTGTGTTTGTCCTGGGACATCTGAAGGGACTAGCATTGTGCACTCTCATATTATTTCACCAATCAGGTAAAGGAAGCTTACTATGAAATCTCATGAGAGTTAAGTCAAATCTCATGAGATCACAGTAAGAGTTCATGACCTCAGCACTGCTGATGCTGATTGGCTGCTGTTCATTTCTTCATTTTTTTTAATTTTTTACCTGCAACTGGGAGCAGCTGAGTATAACTTTTTACACAGAACTTACTCTGCTGAGCTGAGGAGATTGTGAGGTAAAATATCTTCCTTTTTTACATAGAGATGCTCAGGTGATATTTTCCTGTCAGCTTTTTACAGTTATACTGCATCAGTTTCAAGTGATTTAGCATATGAGTATTATGTCCCTTTAAGTTAAATTAAATTACCATTAAATACAGTATAATTGCAAGTAACAAGTGCATTATAAGAATACAATGCAATATCGCTTACTCTGATCTTCCAAAAAGCAGTAGATTTTTCAGAATTTATTATTATTATTATTATTATTATTTTTTTTAATTTGACTCCCCTTGTATCATGTAATAGCTATCAGCCAATCACAGAATAGTATACATATACACTGTGACCATGCACATCTGCTCAGTAGGAGCTGGTCCCCCAGAAAATATTGAATAAAAAGACTATAAAATCTGACAATTGAAAAGTCTCCCAAAAATGCATGTTCTATCTGAACTATGAAAACAAATTTTGATTTTAGTGTCTCTTTAAATAACGTTAGCATCTCATGACATCCCAGCAATTGCAGATTGTTGTATTTGTTTATAAATAACACAATATAGTTTGGAAACACTCCCCTCTTTTATGGAGTTAAGAGCTAAGCTCTGCCTCCATAAAGATAGAAAAAGAAACAACAAATAAACAAATAACAACCCATCACAAACTGTGTATTTTTTTCTATTTACAAACAGATACCAAACCACCCACTCCTTTTTATAAATTATGTTATGTAATCATCACAATAATCACACCCATTGTGATAAGCATTAGGTCTTTTCTGTGTTTCTGTTTTAACAAAAATTATTGATAAAAAAAAAATTAAAATTACACACAAAACTGCAAAATGAAAAATGCAAAAACAATTTGAAAAATCTAAAACAAGCTATAGAAACAAAAAAATAAATTAATAAAACAAAATGTAGATAAATTGTCAAAAACAAACTGGAAAAATGTAAAAACTAAAATGAGAAGAAAAAAAAATGTTTTTTATAAAAAAAATGTCATTAGAAGTTAACTTTTGTCACCAGGCCTATTCCATTCCTTAAAAATCATATAAGAAAACATAATTTATGCTTACCTGATAAATTTATTTATCTTGTGATGTATCAAGTCCACGGATTCATCCTTACTTGTGGGATATTCTCCTTCCCTACAGGAAGTGGCAGAGAGAGCACCCACAGCAGAGCTGTCTATATAGCTCCCCCCTTAGCTCCACCCCCCAGTCATTCGACCGAAGGCTAGGAAGAAAAAGGAGAAACTATAGGGTGCAGTGGTGACTGAAAGTTTAAAAATAAAAATATATATGCCTGTCTTAATAAACAGGGCGGGCCGTGGACTCGATACATCACAAGAGAAATAAATTTATCAGGTAAGCATAAATTATGTTTTCTCTTGTAAGATGTATCGAGTCCACGGATTCATCCTTACTTGTGGGATACCAATACCAAAGCTTTAGGACACGGATGAAGGGAGGGACAAGACAGGGACCTTAAACGGAAGACACCACTGCTTGTAGAACCTTTCTCCCAAAAATAGCCTCCGAAGAAGCAAAAGTATCAAATTTGTAAAATTTGGAAAAAGTATGAAGCGAAGACCAAGTCGCCGCCTTACAAATCTGTTCAACAGAAGCCTCATTTTTAAAAGCCCATGTGGAAGCCACAGCTCTAGTAGAATGAGCAGTAATTCTTTCAGGAGGCTGCTGTCCAGCAGTCCCATAGGTCAAACGGATGATGCTTTTCAGCCAAAAGGAAAGAGAGGTAGCCGTAGCATTTTGGCCTCTCCGCTTACCAGAATAAACAACAAACAATGAAGATGTTTGATGGAAATCTTTGGTTGCTTGTAAGTAGAAATTCAAAGCACGAACCACATCAAGATTGTGCAACAGACGTTCCTTCTTTGATGAAGGATTAGGACACAGAGAAGGAACCACAATCTCTTGATTGATATTCTTATTAGAAACAACCTTTGGAAGAAAACCAGGTTTGGTACGCAAAACCACCTTATCTGCATGAAAAATAAGATAAGGGGAATCACACTGTAAAGCAGATAGCTCAGAAACTCTTCGAGCCGAAGAGATAGAAACTAAGAACAAAACTTTCCAAGATAGAAGCTTAATATCTATGGAATGCATAGGTTCAAACGGAACCCCTTGAAGAACTCTAAGTTTAGGCTCCAAGGCGAAGCAGCAGGCTTAAATACAGGCTTAATTCTGACCAAAGCCTGACTAAAAGTTTGAACGTCTGGGACATCTGCCAGACGTTTGTGTAGTAGAATAGACAAAGCAGATATTTGTCCTTTTAGAGAACTGGCTGATAATCCCTTCTCCAAACCCTCTTGGAGAAAAGACAATATTCTAGGAATCCTAATCTTACTCCACGAGTAACCTTTGGATTCACACCAATAAAGATATTTGCGCCAAATCTTATGATAGATCTTCCTGGTGACAGGCTTTCTAGCCTGAATCAGGGTATCAATGACCGACTCAGAGAACCCACGCTTTGATAGAACTAGGCGTTCAATCTCCAAGCAGTCAGACGCAGAGAAACTAGATTTGTATGTGAGAACGGACCTTGGATTAGAAGGTCCCGCCTCATTGGCAGGGTCCACGGTGGAACCGAGGACATGCCCACTAGGTTGCATACCAAGTCCTGCGTGGCCATGCAGGTGCTATCAGAATCACCGAAGCTCTCTCCTGCTTGATTCTGGCAACCAGACGTGGAAGGAGAGGAAGCAGTGGAAAGACGTAGGCCAGATTGAAGGACCAAGATAATGCTAGAGCATCTATCAGAACCACCTTGGGATCCCGGGACCTGGACCCATAACGAGGAAGTTTGGCATTCTGACGCGACGCCATCAGATCTAATTCTGGTGTGCCCCATAGCTGAATCAGCTGAGCAAATACCTCCGGATGGAGTTCCCACTCCCCTGGATGAAAAGTCTGACGACTTAGAAAATCCGCCTCCCAGTTCTCTACTCCTGGAATGTAGATTGCTGAGAGATGGCAAGAGTGATCCTCTGCCCATCGGATTATTTTGGTTACTTCCATCATCGCTAGAGAACTCTTTGTTCCTCCCTGATGATTGATATAAGCTACAGTCGTGATGTTGTCCGACTGAAACCTGATGAATTTGGCTGCAGCAAGCTGAGGCCATGCTTGAAGCTCCTTGAATATCGCTCTCAGTTCTAGGATGTTTATTGGAAGAAGAGATTCCTCCCGAGACCATAAGCCCTGTGCTTTCAGGGACTTCCAGACTGCACCCCAGCCTAGCAGGCTGGCATCTGTCGTTACAATGAGCCACTCTGGCCTGTGGAAGTACATTCCCTGAGACAGGTGGTCCTGAGACAACCACCAGAGAAGAGAATCTCTGGTCTCCTGGTCTAGATGCAGTTGAGGAGATAAATCTGCATAATCCCCATTCCACTATTTGAGCATGCATAGTTGCAGTGGTCTGAGGTGTAGGTGGGCAAAAGGAACTATGTCCATTGCCGCTACCATGAGTCCAATTACCTCAATACACTGAGCCACAGATGGCCGAGGAATGGAATGAAGAGTTCGGCAAGTGGTTAAGAGTTTTGATTTTCTGACTTCCGTCAGAAATATTTTCATTTCTACCGAATCTATCAGAGTCCCCAGAAAGGAAACTCTTGTGAGAGGGAAGAGAGAACTCTTTTTTATGTTCACCTTTCACCCGTGAGATCTCAACACAATGTCCGTATGAGACTTGGCTAGCTGAAAAATCGACGACTGAATTAAGATGTCATCTAGATAAGGCGCCACTGCTATGCCCCGAGGTCGTAGAACCACCAGAAGGGACCCTAGCACCTTTGTGAAAATTCTTGGAGCCATGGCTAACCCGAAGGGAAGAGCCACAAACTGGTAATGCCTGTTTAGAAAGGCAAATCTGAGAAATTGATGATGATCTCTGTGAATAGGGATGTGTAGATATGCATCCTTTAAGTCCATGGTAGTCATATATTGACCTTCCTGGATCAGAGGCAGAATTGTCCGAATGGTCTCCATCTTGAATGATGGAACCTTGAGGAACTTGTTTAGAATTTTGAGATCCAAGATTGGTCTGAAAGTTCCCTCTTTTTTGGGAACCACAAACAGGTTTGAGTAGAACCCTAGTCCCTGTTCCTCTTTTGGGACTGGGCAGATCACCCCCATGGTAAGCAAATCTTCTACACAGCGTAAGAACGTCTCTCTCTTTGTCTGGTTTACAGACAATCGAGAAATATGAAATCTCCCCCGTGGAAGGGAGTCTTTGAATTCCAGAAGATATCCCTGGGACACAATTTCTAAAGCCCAGGGATCGTGAACATCTCTTGCCCAAGCCTGAGCGAAGAGAGAGAGTCTGCCCCCTACTAGATCTGGTCCCGGATCGGGGGCTACCCCTTCATGCTGTCTTAGAGGCAGCTGCAGGCTTCTTGGCCTGTTTACCCTTGTTCCAAGCCTGGTTAGGTCTCCAGACTGACTTGGATTGGGCAAGATTCCCCTCTTGCTTTGCAGCAGAGGAAGCCGAAACAGAACCACTCTTGAAGTTCCGATAGGAACAAAAATTACTTTGTTTGATCTTCATCTTATTTGATCTATCCTGAGGAAGGGCATGACCTTTCCCTCCAGTGATGTCTGAAATAATCTCTTTCAGTTCAGGCTCGAATAGGGTCTTTCCTTTGAAAGGGATGTTCAAAAGTTTAGATTTGGATGACACATCAGCAGACCAGGACTTAAGCCATAATGCCCTGCGTGCTAAAATGGCAAAACCTGAATTCTTTGCCGCTAATTTAGCCAGTTGAAAAGCTGCATCTGTAATAAAAGAATTAGCCAATTTAAGAGCCTTGATTCTGTCCATAATCTCCTCTAATGGAGTCTCCATCTGAAGAGCCTCTTCTAGAGCCTCAAACCAGAAAGCTGCTGCAGTAGTTACAGGAACAATGCACGCAATAGGTTGAAGAGAAAAACCCTGATGAACAAAAATTTTCTTCAGGAGACCCTCTAATTTTTTATCCATAGGATCTTTGAAAGCACAACTGTCTTCGATAGGTATAGTTGTACGCTTAGACAGAGTAGAAATAGCTCCCTCCACCTTAGGGACTGTCTGCCACGAGTCCCGCATGGTATCAGATATGGGAAACATTTTCTTAAAAACAGGAGGGGGAGAGAACGGAATACCTGGTCTATCCCACTCCTTAGTAATAATATTCACAATCCTCTTAGGAACTGGAAAAACATCAGTGTAAACAGGAACCTCTAAGTATTTATCCATTTTACACAATTTCTCTGGAACCACTATAGGGTCACAATCATCTAGATTCGCTAATACCTCCCTGAGCAATAAGCGGAGGTGTTCAAGCTTAAATTTAAAGGCCGTCGGATCAGAATCTGTCTGAGAAAGCGTCTTTCCTGAATCAGAAATTTCTCCCTCAGATAACAAATCCCTCACCACTACTTCAGAGCATTGTGAGGGCATATCAGATACAGCTACTAAAGCGTCAGATGGCTCAGCATTTTTTCTAAACCCAGAGCTGTCACGCTTTCCTTGTAAACCAGGCAGTTTAGATAAAACCTCTGTGAGGGTTGTATTCATAACTGTGGCCATGTCTTGTAAAGTAAAAGAATTTGACGCACTAGAGGTACTTGGCGTCACTTGTGCGGGCGTTACTGGTTGTGACACTTGGGGAGAGCTAGATGGCGAACCCTCATTTACTTCTGACTGAGAATCATCTATTGCTCTATTTTTAAGTGCTAAAATATGTTCTTTATAGTTTATAGACATATCAGTACAATTGGGACACATTCTAAGAGGGGGTTCCACAATGGCTTCCAAACATATTAAACAAGGATTTTCCTTGGTGTCAGACATGTTAAACAGGGTAGTAATGTAACAAGCAAGCTTGGAAAACACTGTAATCAAAGTAAAAAAACACTTAGAAATAAAACGGTACTGTGCCTTTAAGAGAAAAAAAGCTGCACCAGTTCTGCAAAACAGTGTAAAAAAGCAGTAAACTTAACCTAATTTTTACAGTAGCATTATATAGGCTTAGTAACTTTGCACAGCTATGCAAATAAACAAATAACCCTTTAATGGCAAAAACGGATTGAAAAAACGTTAACCCCAGTAAAAAAGACTTTCAGCACCATGCCACAGCTCTGCTGTGGCTCCTACCTGCCCTTCAGAACGATTTGTGGGGGGAAAAACTTCTTTAACAACCCTCAAACACAGCAGAAACGACAGGAGAAGCAGAACGACAGGAGAAGCAGTGATATGTCTCAGGGGAAAGGAAACTGCGCAACTGAGGCGCGAAAATAGGCCCCTCCCACCTCACTCGATGTTTTGGGGCCTACCAGAGAAACACCAGAGTGTCTCTTAATTAAACATGTGAGTTACAAAACTCAAAACCAAGCCACAATAACCCCTTTAGTCCCATCAAAAAAAGTTATAAATGCATCAAAAAATAAAACGTTTTTTCCTAACAATGTCACCAGTAACTAATGAGCCCTTGCAAGCAAGCTGAAATTCCTGTTAAAGTATCTGAATACAGCTTACCCTTCCCTCATGGGGATATTGTCAGCCTTTTCTAGATTTAACACAGTCTGTCTAGAAAAATATAGACTGAACATACCTCATATGCAGCTTAGTCTGCAAACCGTTCTCCCAACTGAAGTTTTCCTATACTCTTCATGCCTTGTGAGAACAGCAGTGGATCTTAGTTACAAAGTGCTAAGATCATCATCCCTCTTGCAGAAATCTTCATCCCTTTTCTGCCAGAGAGTAAATAGTACACACCGATACCATTTAAAATAATAAACTCTTGCTTGAGAAGTAAAAAACTACATTTTAGTCACCACATAGCTCTTTGCCCTTCCTAGCAGTTAAGCAGGCAGAGAGAATGACTGGGGGGTGGAGCTAAGGGGGGAGCTATATAGACAGCTCTGCTGTGGGTGCTCTCTCTGCCACTTCCTGTAGGGAAGGAGAATATCCCACAAGTAAGGATGAATCCGTGGACTCGATACATCTTACAAGAGAAATAGCATCAGGAACTGGAAAAACCTCTGGAGTAAGCACAGGAGGTTTTTAAACAGAATTTAAATGTTTACTAGTTTTAATATCAAGAGGACTAGTTTACTCAATATCCAATGTAATCAACACTTCTTTTAACAAAGAACAAATATACTCCATTTTAAATAAATAAATAAGTAGATGTGTCAGTGTCAATATCTGAGGAAGGATCTTCTGAATCAGATAGATCCTCATCAGAGGAGGATAATTCAGTATGTTGTTGGTCATTTGAAAATTCATCAACTTTATGAGAAGTGTTAAAAGACCTTTTATGTTTATTAGAAGGCGGGATGGCAGACAAAGCCTTCTGAATAGAATCAGCAATAAATTCTTTTAAATTCACAGGTATATCTTGTACATTAGATGTTGTAGGGACAGCAACAGGCAATGTACTACTACTGATGGACACATTGGGGGGTAGTTATCAAGCCGTCAACCTCAAATACGCTGGAATTCCGCAGCGTATTTGTGGCAAGGCTGATTCGCCTTAGTTATCAAAGGCTCGAGACCGGCAAAAGTAGAATTTTGTGACGTAAACTTTGATCCGCCGGACTCATTCCGACACAGATCGATTCTTACGTCACTCCAGATGTTCCGCACACAAGTGCGGCACAATCTCACTACTTTTGCTAGTTATCAAATGACTAGCAGGTACGCTCGGCACTTTTACGGCCCAGCGTACCTGGTTTTCAAACCGCCACCCCCGGAGGCGGCGGATCCCATAGGAATCAATGGGAGTCTGACCATAGCGAAAGAACAAGTTCGCTGCTGACAGACATCTCATTGATTCCTATGGGAGCTGTCTGCACCTAACACCCTAACATGTACCCCGAGTCTAAACACCCCTAATCTGTCCCCCCTACACCGCCGCAACTAAATAAAGTTATTACCCCCTAAACCGCCGCTCCCGGAGCCCACCGCAACTATAATAAATGTATTAACCCCTAAACCGCCGCTCCCTCAACCCGCCGCAACCTATATTAAATTTATTAACCCCTAATCTGCCCCCCCTACACCGTCGCCACCTATAATAAATTTATTAACCCCTATCCTGCCCCCACTACGCCGCCGCCACTGTAATAAAATTATTAACCCCTAAACCTAAGTCTAACACTAACCCTAACGCCCCCCTAACTTAAATATTAATTAAATAAATCTAAATAATATTTCTATTATTAACTAAATTAATCCTATTTAAAACTAAATACTTACCTTTAAAATAAACCCTAATATAGCTACAATATAAATAATAATTATATTCTAGCTATGTTAGGATTTATTTTTATTTTACAGGCAACTTTCAATTTATTTTAACTAGGTACAATAGCTATTAAATAGTTATTAACTATTTAATAGCTACCTAGCTAAAATAAAGAGACATTTACCTGTAAAATAAAAACTAACCTAAGTAACAATTACACCTAACACTACACTATACTTTAATAAATTATTCCTATTTAAAACTAAATACTTACCTGTAAAATAAACCCTAATATAGCTACAATATAAATAATAATTATATTGTAGCTATTTTAGGATTTATATTTATTTTACAGGTAACTTTGTATTTATTTTAGCTAGTTAGAATAGTTATTAAATAGTTATTAACTATTTAATAACTACCTAGCTAAAAGAAATACAAAATTACCTGTAAAATAAATCCTAACCTAAGTTACAATTAAACCCAACACTACACTATCATTAAATTAATTAAATAAACTACCTACAAATAACTACAATTAAATACAATTACATAAACTAACTAAAGTACAAAAAATAAAAAAAGCTAAGTTACAAAAAATAAAAAAATAAGTTACAAACATTTAAAAAATATTACAACAATTTTAAGCTACTTACACCTAATCTAAGCCCCCTAATAAAATAAGAAACCCCCCCAAAATAAAAAAATGCCCTACCCTATTCTAAATTAAATAAAGTTCAAAGCTCTTTTACCTTACCAGCCCTTAAAAGGGCCATTTGTGGGGGCATGCCCCAAAAAGTTCAGCTCTTTTGCCTGTAAAAGAAAAATACAACCCCCCCCAACATTAAAACCCACCACCCACATACCCCTAATCTAACCCAAACCCCCCTTACAAAAACCTAACACTAATCCCCTGAAGATCATCCTACCTTGAGTCGTCTTCACTCAGCCGAGCAGCGATGGAACCGAAGTGGACATCCGGAGCGGAAGAAGTTAATCTTCCAAGCGGCGCTGAAGAAATCTTCCATCCGATGAAGTCATCATCCAGGCGGCGCTGAAGAAGTCTTCGATCCGGGCGATGTCATCTTCCAAGAGGCACTGAAGAGGTCTTCTATCCGGGTGATGTCATCTTCCAAGCCGGGTCTTGAATCTTCCTCCCGCCGACGCGGAACATCCTACGACGAATGAAGGCTCCTTTAAGGGACGTCATCCAAGATGGCGTCCCCTCAATTCTGATTGGCTGATAGGATTCTATCAGCCAATCGGAATTAAGGTAGGAAAAATCTGATTGGCTGATGGAATCAGCCAATCAGATTGAGCTTGCATTCTATTGGCTGTTCCGATCAGCCAATAGAATGCGAGCTCAATCTGATTGGCTGATTGGATCAGCCAATCGGATTGAACTTGAATCTGATTGGCTGATGGAATCAGCCAATCAGATTTTTCCTACCTTAATTCCGATTGGCTGATAGAATCCTATCAGCCAATCGGAATTGAGGGGACGCCATCTTGGATGACGTCCCTTAAAGGAGCCTTCATTCGTCGTAGTCCGTCGGTGAAGAAGGATGTTCCGCGTCGGCAGGAGGAAGATTCAAGACCCGGCTTGGAAGATGACATCGCCCGGATAGAAGACCTCTTCAGCGCCTCTTTGAAGATGACAATAGGGTAGGGCATTTTTTTATTTTGGGGGGTTTGTTATTTTATTAGGGGGCTTAGATTAGGTGTAAGTAGCTTAAAATTGTTGTAATATTTTTTAAATGTTTGTAACTTATTTTTTTATTTTTTGTAACTTAGCTTTTTTTATTTTTTGTACTTTAGTTAGTTTATGTAATTGTATTTAATTGTAGTTATTTGTAGGTAGTTTATATAATTTATTTAATGATAGTGTAGTGTTAGGTTTTATTGTAACTTAGGTTAGGATTTATTTTACAGGTAATTTTGTATTTCTTTTAGCTAGGTAGTTATTAAATAGTTAATAACTATTTAATAACTATTCTAACTAGCTAAAATAAATACAAAGTTACCTGTAAAATAAATATAAATCCTAAGCTAGCTACAATGTAATTATTAATTATATTGTAGCTATCTTAGGGTTTATTTTACAGGTAAGTATTTAGTTTTAAATAGGAATAATTTATTAAAGTATAGTGTAGTGTTAGGTGTAATTGTAACTTAGGTTAGGATTTATTTTACAGGTAATTTTGTATTTCTTTTAGCTAGGTAGTTATTAAATAGTTAATAACTATTTAATAACTATTCTAACTAGCTAAAATAAATACAAAGTTACCTGTAAAATAAATATAAATCCTAAGCTAGCTACAATGTAATTATTAATTATATTGTAGCTATCTTAGGGTTTATTTTACAGGTAAGTATTTAGTTTTAAATAGGAATAATTTATTAAAGTATAGTGTAGTGTTAGGTGTAATTGTAACTTAGGTTAGGATTTATTTTACAGGTAAATTTCAGTTTATTTTAGCTAGGTAGCTATTAAATAGTTAATAACTATTTAATAGCTATTGTACCTAGTTAAAATAAATTGAAAGTTACCTGTAAAATAAAAATAAATCCTAAGATAGCTATAATATAATTATTATTTATATTGTAGCTATATTAGGGTTTATTTTATAGATAAGTATTTAGTTTTAAATAGGATTAACTTAGTTAATAAGATAAATATTATTTAGATTTATTTAATTAGGGGGGCGTTAGGGTTAGGGTTAGACTTAGGTTTAGGGGTTAATAATTTTATTACAGTGGCGGCGGTGTAGTGGGGGGCAGGATAGGGGTTAATAAATTTATTATAGGTGGCGGCGGTGTAGTGGGGGGCAGGATAGGGGTTAATAAATTTATTATAGGGGACGACGGTGTAGGGGGGGCAGGATAGGGGTTAATAGGTTTAATATAGGTTGCGGCGGGTTCAGGGAGCGGCGGTTTAGGGGTTAAACTATTTATTTAGTTGTGGCGAGGTGCGGGATCAGCAGGATAGGGGTTAATAATTTTATTATAGAGGGCGACGGTATAGGGGGGGCAGGATAGGGGTTACTAGGTATACTGTAGGTGGCAGCGGTGTCCGGGAGCGGCGGTTTAGGGGTTAATACATTTATCAGAGTTGCGGCGGGGTCTAGGAGCGGCGGTTTAGGGGTTAGTAACTTTATTGAGTTGCGGGAGGCTCCGGGGGCGCCGGTATACGGGATAGAACAGTGTAGTTTAGTGTGAGTGCTTAGTGACAGGCTAGCAATAAAGCTGGGAAAAAGCCGAAGGGCAGCGAGATCGGATGAGTGATAACTCTCACAGTCCGCTGCTCATCGCCCCGCGGCTTTTTGACAGCTTTATTTGATAATTTAGGCGAACGCGGCGGCGAAGGTAGGCGAGCTTAGGCGGGCGTATTGGGCCGGCGAAGGCAGAAAAGTAGACGGCTTGATAACTACCCCCCATTATCTGCATGTAAAAGTTTATCATGACAACTATTACAAACCACAGATGGAGATATAATCTCCACAAGTTTACAACAAATGCACTTAGATTTGGTAGAAATGTTATCAGGCAGCAGGGTTCCAACAGTGATTTCTGAGACAGGATCAGATTGAGACATCTTGCAAATGTAAGAGAAAAAAACAACATATAAAGCAAAATTATAAATTTCCTTATATGGCAGTTTCAGGAATGGGAAAAAATTCAAACAACATAGCCCTCTGAAAGAGAAAAAAGGCAAGAGGCATATAGGAATGGGGTTTTAAATAATGAAAAACATTTTGGCGCTAACAACATCCGGAAATGTCATTGAAGACGCAACCTTGTGAAAGGACTCGGCGTCAACTAAGACGCCGGAAGTGACGAATTTGCATCATCGAACGTAACTTTGCGCCAAAAAAATTTGCGCCAAAAATTACGCAATATACTTCGGCCTAATTCTAAAATGACAGTCAATTTAAAAAAAAGACTATACCCCAGGTAAGAACTACATTTTCCTAAAAAATGCATTTCCCAGATATGAAACTGACAGTCTGCAAAAGGAAATATACTGAAAACCTGAATCATGGCAAATATAAGTACAATACATATATTTAGAACTTTATATAAATACATAAAGTGCCAAACCAAAGCTCAGAGTGTCTTAAGTAATGAAAACATACTTACCAAAAGACACCCATCCACATATAGCAGATAGCCTAACCAGTACTGAAACGGTTATCAGTAGAGGTAATGGAATATGAGAGTATATTGTCGATCTGAAAAGGGAGGTATGAGATGATTCTCTACGACCGATAACAGAAAACCTATGAAATAGATCTTCATTGAGGAAAACCATTGCATTCAATAGGTGATACTCCCTTCACATCCCTCTGACATTCACTGTACTCTGAGAGGAATCGGGCTTGAAAATGCTGAGAAGCACATATCAACGTAGAAATCTTAGCTCAAATTTACTAAACCACCTCCATAGGAGGCAAAGTTTGTAAAACTGAATTGTGGGTGTGGTGAGGGGTGTATTTATAGGCATTTTAAGGATTGGGAAATTTTGCACCTCCTGGTAAGATTGTATATCCCATACGTCACTAGCTCATGGACTCTTGCAAATTACATGAAAGATATAAGGAGCTTAGTTTTGGAGCAATTTAACTTGAGGTAGTGAGAGGACATCCAAAATGAGATATGAGAGAGACAGTTAGTGACACGGGTTGGCAAGAAAGGAGATAGTTCTGGTGCAGAGAGGTAGATTTGGGTATCGTCGGCATACAAATGATAATAAAACCCGTAAGACTTTATTAAGGAATCTAATGAGGATATGTAGATTGAGAAGAGAAGGGGACCGAGGACAGAGCCTTTGCGGTACCCCAACAGAAAGAGGTAACGGGGCAGAGGATGCCCCAGAGAAGGCTACACTGAAGGTATGGTTAGACAGATAGGAAGAGAACCAAGAGAGAGCTGTGTCACAGAAGGATTGGAGGGTATGGAGCAAAAGTGGCTGGCCAACAGTATCAAAGGCTGCAGACAGATCAAGGGGGATAAATAGAGAGAAGTGGCCTTTGGATTTTGCTGTAAGTAGGTTGTTGGTAACCTTAACAATTGCTGTGTCTGTTGAGTTAAGGGGGCGAAATCCAGGTTGCAGTGGGTCAAGGATAGTGATGTCGCGAACCTAAAAATTTTGGTTCGCGAACGGCGGACTCGAACTTCCGCTACTGTTCGCGAACCGGCGAACCGGGCGAACCGCCATTGACTTCAATAGGCAGGCGAACTTTAAAACCCACAGGGACTCTTTCTGGCCACAATAGTGATGGAAAAGTTGTTTCATGGGGATTAACACTTGGACTGTGGCATGCCGGAGGGGGATCCATGGCAAAACTCCCACGGAAAATTACATAGTTGATGCAGAGAGGCCTAGTTATCAACGTGTCAACTTTCCTGCCTTCGCCGGCCCAATACGCCCGCCTAAGCTCGCCTACCGTCGCCTCCGCGGACCTGAAAAAATTCGCCTAAGTTATAAATAAAGCTGTCAAAAAGCCGCGCACCAAGTACGGGGGCGATGAGCAGCGGACTGTGACAGTTATCACTCATCCGATCTCGCTGCTCTTCTGCTTTTTTACAGCTTTATTGCTAGCCTGTCACTAAGCACCCACACTAACTACACTGTTCTACCCCCTATACCGGCGCCTCCGGAGCCTTCCGCAACTCAATAGAGTTAGTAACCCCTAAACCGCCACTCCTAGACCCCGCCGCAACTCTTATAAATGTATTAACCCCTAAACCGCCGCTCGCGGACACCACCGCAACCTACATTATACCTAGTAACCCTTATCCTGCCCCCCCTATACCGCCGCCCTCTATAATAAAGTTATTAACCCCTATCCTGTTGATCCCGCACCTCGCCGCAACTAAATAAATAGTTTAACCCCTAAACCGCCGCTCCCGGACCCCGCCGCAACCTATATTAAACTTATTAACCCCTAATCTGCCCCCCCCTACACCGTCGCCACCTATAATACATTTATTAACCCCTATCCTGCCCCCCCCCTACACCGCCGCCACTGTAATAAATTTATTAACCCCTAAACCTAAGTCTAACACTAACCCTAACACCCCCTAACTTCAATATTAATTAAATAAATCTAAATAATATTTCTATTAACTAAATTAATCCTATTTAAAACTAAATACTTACCTTTAAAATAAACCCTAATATAGCTACAATATAAATAATAATTATATTGTAGCTATCTTAGGATTTATTTTTATTTTACAGGTAACTTTCAATTTATTTTAACTAGGTACAATAGCTATTAAATAGTTATTAACTATTTAATAGCTACCTAGCTAAAATAAAGAGAAATTTACCTGTAAAATAAAAACTAACCTAAGTTACAATTACACCTAACACTACACTGTACTTTAATAAATTATTCCTATTTAAAACTAAATACTTACCTGTAAAATAAACCCTAAGATAGCTGCAATGTAATTAATAATTACATTGTAGCTATTTTAGGATTTATATTTATTTTACAGGTAACTTTCTATTTATTTTAGCTAGTTAGAATAGTTATTAAATAGTTATTAACTATTTAATAACTACCTAGCTAAAAGAAATACAAAATTACTTGTAAAATAAATCCTAACCTAAGTTACAATTAAACCTAACACTACACTATCATTACATTAATGAAATAAAGTAATTACAAATAACTACAATTAAATACAATTACATAAACTAACTAAAGTACAAAAAATAAAAAAGCTAAGTTACAAAAAATAAAAAAAATAAGTTACAAACATTTAAAAAATATTACAACAATTTTAAGCTAATTACACCTAATCTAAGCCCCCTAATAAAATAACAAAGCCCCCCAAAATAAAAAAAATTCCCTACCCTATTCTACATTAAAAAAGTTCAAAGCTCTTTTACCTTACCAGCCCTTAAAAGGGCCTTTTGTGGGGCATGCCCCAAAGAAAACTGCTCTTTTGCCTGTAAAAGAAAAATACAACCCCTCCCAACATTAAAACCCACCACCCACATACCCCTAATCTAACCCAAACCCCCTTAAAAAAACCTAACACTACCCCCCTGAAGATCATCCTACCTTGAGTCGTCTTCACTCAGCCGAGCCACCGATGGAACCGAAGAGGAGATCCGGAGCGGCAGAAGTGATCCTCCAAGGGGCGCTGAAGAAGTCTTCCATCCGATGAAGTGATCCTCCAGGCGGCGCTGAAGAAGTCTTCCATCCGGGCGATGTCATCTTCCAAGCGGCGCTGAAGAAGTCTTCCATCCGGGCGATGTCATCTTCCAAGCGGGGTCTTCAATCTTCTTTCTTCAGGATCCATCTTCATCCCGCCGACGCGGAACATCCTTCTTTCCCGATGGACTACCGACGAATGAAGGCTCCTTTAAGGGACGTCATCCAAGATGGCGTCCCTTCAATTCCGATTGGCTGATAGGATTCTATCAGCCAATCGGAATTAAGGTAGGAAAAATCTGATTGGCTGATTGAATCAGCCAATCAGATTGAGCTCGCATTCTATTGGCTGATCGGAACAGCCAATATAATGCAAGCTCAATCTGATTGGCTGATTAGATCAGCCAATCGGATTGAACTTCAATCTGATTGGCTGATTCAATCAGCCAATCAGATTTTTCCTACCTTAATTCTGATTGGCTGATAGAATCCTATCAGCCAATCGGAATTGAAGGGACTCCATCTTGGATGACGTCCCTTAAAGGAGCCTTCATTCGTCGGTAGTCTGTCGGGAAAGAAGGATGTTCCGCGCCGGCGGGATGAAGATGGATCCTGAAGAAAGAAGATTGAAGACCCCGCTTGGAAGATGACATCACCCGGATGGAAGACTTCTTCAGCGCCACTTGGAAGATAACATCGCCCGGATGGAAGACTTCTTCAGCGCCGACTGGAGGATCAGTTCATCGGATGGAAGACTTCTTCAGCGCCGCCTGGATGATGACTTCATCAGATGGAAGACTTCTTCAGCGCCCTTTGGAGGATCACTTCTGCCACTCCGGATCTCCTCTTCGGTTCCATCGGTGGCTCGGCTGAGTGAAGACGACTCAAGGTAGGATGATCTTCAGGGGGGTAGTGTTAGGTTTTTTTAAGGGGGGTTTGGGTTAGATTAGGGGTATGTGGGTGGTGGGTTTTAATGTTGGGGGGGTTTGTATTTTTCTTTTATAGGCAAAAGAGCAGTTTTCTTTGGGGCATGCCCTACAAAAGGCCCCTTTAAGGGCTGGTAAGGTAAAAGAGCTTTGAACTTTTTTAATGTAGAATAGGGTAGGGAATTTTTTTATTTTGGGGGGCTTTGTTATGATTAGGTTTAATTAGCTTAAAATTGTTGTAATATTTTTTTAAATGTTTGTAACTTAGCTTTTTTTATTTTTTTGTACTTTAGTTAGTTTATGTAATTGTATTTAATTGTAGTTATTTGTAGTTAATTAATTTTATTAATGTAATGATAGTGTAGTGTTAGGTTTAATTATAACTTAGGTTAGGATTTATTTTACAGGTAATTTTGTATTTCTTTTAGCTAGGTAGTTATTAAATAGTTAATAACTATTTAATAACTATTCTAACTAGCTAAAATAAATACAGTTACCTGTAAAATAAATATAAATCCTAAAATAGCTACAATGTAATTATTAATTACATTGTAGCTATCTTAGGGTTTATTTTACAGGTAAGTATTTAGTTTTAAATAGGAATAATTTATTAAAGTATAGTGTAGTGTTAGGTGTAATTGTAACTTAGGTTAGGATTTATTTTACAGGTAAATTTCAGTTTATTTTAGCTAGGTAAGCTATTAAATAGTTAATAACTATTTAATAGCTATTGTACCTAGTTAAAATGAATACAAAGTTGCCTGTAAAATAAAAATAAATCCTAAAATAGCTACAATATAATTATTATTTATATTGTAGCTATATTAGGGTTTATTTTAAAGGTAAGTATTTAGTTTTAAATAGGATTAATTTAGTTAATAATAGAAATATTATTTAGATTTATTTAATTAATATTTAAGTTAGGGGGGTGTTAGGGTTAGGGTTAGACTTAGGTTTAGGGGTTAATAAATTTATTACAGTGGCGGCGGTGTAGGGGGGCAGGATAGGGGTTAATAAATGTATTATAGGTGTAGGGGGGGCAGATTAGGGGTTAATAAGTTTAATATAGGTTGCGGCGGGGTCTGGGAGCGGCGGTTTAGGGGTTAAACTATTTATTTAGTTGCGGCGAGGTCCGGGATCGGCAGGATAGGGGTTAATAACTTTATTATAGAGGGCGGCAGTACAGGGGGGCAGGATAGGGGTTACTAGGTATAATGTAGGTTGCGGCGGTGTCCGGGAGCGGCGGTTTAGGGGTTAATACATTTATTATAGTTGCGGCGGGGTCAGGGAGTGGCGGTTTAGGGGTTAATATGTATAGAGTAGCTTGCGGTGGGCTCCGGGAGCGGCGGTTTAGGGGTTAATCAGTTTATTGTAGCTTGCGGTGGGCTCCGGGAGCGGCGGTTTAGGGGGTAATAACTTTATTTAGTTGCGGCGGTGTAGGGGGGACAGCTTAGGGGTGTTTAGACATGTTAGGGTGTTAGGTGTAGACAGCTCCCATAGGAATCAATGGGATGTCTGGCAGCAGCGAACTTGTACTTTCGCTATGGTCAGACTCCCATTGATTCCTATGGGATCCGCCGCTGGGCCTGAAAAGTGCCGAGCGTACCTGCTAGTTTTTTGATAACTAGCAAAAGTAGTCAGATAGTGCCGCGGAACATCTGGAGTGACGTAATAATCGATCTGTGTCGGACTGAGTCCGGCGAATCGAAGCTTACGTCACTAAATTCTACTTTTGCCGGTCTCTAGCCTTTGATAACTAAGGCAAATCAGCCTCGCCACAAATACGCTGTGGAATTCCAGCGTATTTGAGGTTGACGGCTTGATAACCTCCCCCCCAAGTCTGGTTTTAAGCCATAAAGGGCCTAAATCACCTAACATTCCTAAATTGTTTAAAGTTGACATAGTTTTTTATCTCTCATTGGCTGTTGACATAGTCTCTATAGTAATTACCCTCAGCTCCTATAAGCGCCTTTCATTTATTCCAATATTTTATTCCTAAATTGTTTGGAATAACGTGCTTTAAAACATCAGGTATGATGTTGTATCGATCAGGTAGTGTAAGAGTTACGCCCGCTTCACAGTGACAGACCAAACTCCCCGTGTAACGCACCACAAACAACCGCAATCAGTCCATTTGCACAACCACGAGATAGATAGATTTGATAGATAGATACATAGATTACATAGATCAATAGATGCAATACACATTTGATAGATACGAATTACATAGATCAAAAGATGCAATATACATTTGATAGATACGAATTACATAGATCGATAGATGCAATATACATTTGATAGATACGAATTACATAGATCAATAGATGCAATATACATTTGATAGATACGAATTACATAGATCAAAAGATGCAATCTACATTTGATAGATACGAATTACATAGATCAATAGATGCAATACACATTTGATAGATACGAATTACATAGATCAAAAGATGCAATATACATTTGATAGATACGAATTACATAGATCGATAGATGCAATATACATTTGATAGATACAAATTACATAGATCAATAGATGCAATCTACATTTGATAGATACGAATTACATAGATCAATAGATGCAATCTACATTTGATAGATACGAATTACATAGATCAATAGATGCAATACACATTTGATAGATACAAATTACATAGATCAAAAGATGCAATATACATTTGATAGATACGAATTACATAGATCGATAGATGCAATATACATTTGATAGATATGAATTACATAGATCAATAGATGCAATATACATTTGATAGATACGATTTACATAGATCAATAGATGCAATATACATTTGATAGATACGAATTACATAGATCAATAGATGCAATATACACTGCTCAAAAAAATAAAGGGAACACTTAAACAACACAATGTATCTCCAAGTCAATCACACTTCTGTGAAATCAAACTGCCCACTTAGGAAGCAACACTGAGTGACAATCAATTTCACATGCTGTTGTGCAAATGGGATAGACAACAGGTGGAAATTATAGGCAATTAGCAAGACACCCCCAATAAAGGAGTGGTTCTGCAGGTGGTGACCACAGACCACTTCTCAGTTCCTATGCTTTCTGGCTGATGTTATGGTCACTTTTGAATGCTGGTGGTGCTTGCACTCTAGTGGTAGCATGAGACGGAGTCTACAACCCACACAAGTAGCTCAGGTAGTGCAGCTCATCCAGGATGGCACATCAGTGCGAGCTGTGGCAAGAAGGATTGCTGTGTCTGTCAGCGTAGTGTCCAGAGCATGGAGGCGCTACCAGGAGACAGGCCAGTACATCAGGAGACGTGGAGGAGGCCGTAGGAGGGCAACAACCCAGCAGCAGGACCGCTACCTCCGCCTTTGTGCAAGGAGGAACAGGAGGAGCACTGCCAGAGCCCTGCAAAATGACCTCCAGCAGGCCACAAATGTGCATGTGTCTGCTCAAACGGTCAGAAACAGACTCCATGAGGGTGGTATGAGGACCCAACGTCAACAGGTGGGGGTTGTGCTTACAGTCCAACACCGTGCAGGACGTTTGACATTTGCCAGAGAACACCAAGATTGGCAAATTCGCCACTGGCGCCCTGTGCTCTTCACAGATGAAAGCAGGGGCACACTGAGCACATTTGACAGACGTGACAGTCTGGAGACGCCGTGGAGAACGTTCTGCTGCCTGCAACATCCTCCAGCATGGCCAGTTTGGCAGTGGGTCAGTAATGGTGTGGGGTGGCATTTCTTTGAGGGGCCGAACAGCCCTCCATGTGCTCGCCAGAGGTAGCCTGACTGCCATTAGGTATCAAGATGAGATCCTCAGACCCCTTGTGAGACCATATGCTGGTGCGGTTGGCCCTGGGTTCCTCCTAATGCAAGACAATGCTAGACCTCATGTGGCTGGAGTGTGTCAGCAGTTCCTGCAAGATGAAGGCATTGATGCTATGGACTTGCCCTCCCGTTCCCCAGACCTGAATCCAATTGAGCACATCTGGGACATCATGTCTCGCTCCATCAACCAACTTCACTTTGCACCACAGACTGTCCAGGAGTTGGTGGATGCTTTAGTCCAGGTCTGGGAGGAGATCCCTCAGGAGACCATCCGCCACCTCATGAGGAGCATGCACAGGCGTTGTAGGGAGGTCATACAGGCACGTGGAGGCCACACACACTACTGAGCCTCATTTTGACTTGTTTTAAGGACATTACATCAAAGTTGGATCTGCCTGTAGTGTGTTTTTCCACTTTAATTTTGAGTGTGATTTTGTTGTCAGCACATTCAACTATGTAAAGAACAAAGTATTTAATTAGAATATTTTATTTATTCAGATCTAGGATGTGTTATGTTAGTGTTCCCTTTATTTTTTTGAGCAGTGTATATTTGATAGATACGATTGATAGATTTGATAGATAAATAGATAGATTTCATAGATATATAATTTCCCTGACAGAGAATTACAATAAGACATGAAGTCTGGGACCCATGGTAAGGTTCCCAGAGGCAGTTGCGCCGCCAGGGGACGTGTATATGGCATGGATTTTCGGAACCGGGAGATGGAAAAAGATGCTTGGTCGGTCCTCCTGCTTCAAATTTGGGGCACTGCACTTGCAATCTATTGTGCCACCAGATATGAGTGGTGTGTTAAGTAGTACTATTCTTAGCAGTTTAATACCTGTTACTCACCCTATGGGGGGAGGTGTATATGGCATGGATTTTAGGAACCGGGAGATAGAAAAAGATGCTTGGTTGGTCCTCCTACTTCAAATTTGGCTGAAACACAAGTGGCTGTTACAAAACAGTCCGGCCACGAGATAGATAGATTTGATAGATAGATACATAGATCAATAGATGCAATATACATTGGATAGATACAAATTACATAGATCAATAGATGCAATATACATTTGATAGATACGAATTACATAGATCAATAGATGCAATATACATATAATAGATACGAATTACATAGATCAATAGATGCAATATACATATGATAGATACGAATTACATAGAACAAAAGATGCAATATACATTTGATAGATACGAATTACATAGATCAATAGATGCAATATACATTTGTTAGATACGAATTACATAGATCAAAAGATGCAATATACATTTGATAGATACGAATTACATAGATCAATAGATGCAAAATACATTTGATAGATACGAATTACATAGATCAATAGATGCAATATACATTTGATAGATACAAATTACATAGATGCAATATACATTTGATAGATACGAATTACATAAATCAATAGATGCAATATACATTTGATAGATACGAATTACATAGATCAATAGATGCAATATACATTTGATAGATACGATTGATAGTTAGATAGATTTGATAGATAAATAGATAGATTTGATAGATATATAATTTCCCAGACAGAGAATTACAAGACGTGCGGTCTGAGACCCATGGTAAGGTTACTTCCTTTTGCACAATCGAGTACAGGTTGGGGTCCGGGATTGCCTTTTGTGCAAAGAAATTGTGGCCGGGTACCTTCCACGGTGGTGTCCCCTATCAGGGGACGTGTATATGGCATAGATTTATGGAACCGGGAGATGGAAAAAGATGCTTGGACACCCAGTACAGGTCGTTCTCCTTCAGCCTTTTTATACGAGGGTCCCCGACCCTCAACATGCACGACAGCATGAAAGACCCCATATGCCATGACTTCCTTTTGCACAATCGAGTACAGGTATAGCATCGATTTTAGGAACCCGGAGATATTTTTTAGGAACCGGGAGATGGAAAAAGATGCCTGGACACCCAGTACAGGTCGTTCTCCTTCAGCCTTTTTATGAGAGGGCCCCCGACCTTCAACAGGCACGACAGCATGAAAGACCCCATATGCCAGGACTTCCTTTTGCACAATCGAGTACAGGTATGGCATCGATTTTAGGAACCCGGAGATATTGTTTAGGAACCGGGAGATGGAAAAAGATGCTTGGACACCCAGTACAGGTCGTTCTCCTTCAGCCTTTTTATACGAGGGTCCCCGACCTTCAACATGCACGACAGCATGAAAGACCCCATATGCCATGACTTCCTTTTGCACAATCGATTACAGGTATGTCATCGATTTTAGGAACCCGGAGATATTTTTTAGGAACCGGGAGATGGAAAAAGATGCTTGGACACCCAGTACAGGTCGTTCTACTTCAGCCTTTTTATACGAGGGTCCCCGACCCTCAACAGGCACGATAGCATGAAAGACCCCATATGCCAGGACTTCCTTTTGCACAATCGAGTACAGGTATGGCATCATTTTTAGGAACCCGGAGATAATTTTTAGGAACCGGGAGATGGAAAAAGATGCTTGGTCGGTCCTCCTACTTCAAATTTGGGGCACTGCGCGTGCAATCTACTGTGCCACCAGATATGAGTGGTGTGTTAAGTAGTACAATTCTTAGCAGTTTAATCCCTGTTATGTGACTTTTTTTTGGTTTGGGTTTTGAAGCCACAGTGCAGCACCAGAGGCCTGAAAAATTAGGTATTGTTGCAGCCGCTGCTGTAGCAGCGGCCAGAAAAATTGATGTTTGTTTGACAGTTAGAAAGTGCCCTAAAACATTGCAGCTTGAACCCTAGTTGTTGGCGGATAAGTCACGCAAGTCATTCGGCATTCGAAGATAAAATACAGCAGCGTGTGTACCATTTTTAGCCCAAGGCAGATCATCTCATCAGGCCTTTTTTACTCTAATGTATCGCCCAATGTCAGTCCCTTCGGGATCCATCCCTCATTCATTTTAATAAAGGTGAGATAATCAAGACTTTTTTGACCTAGGTGACTCCTCTTCTCAGTGACAATACCTCCTGCTGCACTGAAGGTCCTTTCTGACAAGACACTTGAAGCGGGGCAGGCCAGAAGTTTGATTGCAAATTGGAATAGCTCAGGCCACAGGTCAAGCCTGCACACCCAGTAGTCAAGGGGTCCATCGCTCCTCAGGGTGTCGAGATCCGCAGTTAATGCGAGGTAGTCTGCTACCTGTCGGTTGGGTCGTTCTCTGAGGCTGGATCCCGAAGGGCTGTGGCGATGCATTGGAGTTAAAAAGGTCCGCATGTCCTCCATCAACAACACGTCTGGAAAGTGTTCTGTCCTTGCCGCCGTGGTCATGGGAGGAGGAGTATTACTTTCATCTCTTCCCCTGTTAGATTCCCGTTGTGCTGTGAGATCACCCTTATACACCGTGTAAAGCATACTTTTTAATTTATTTTTGAACTGCTCCATCCTTTCCGACTTGCGTGAATTCGGTAACATTTCAGTCACTTTATGCTTATACCGGGGGTCTAGTAGCGTGGACACCCAGTACAGTTCGTTCTCCTTCAGCTTTTTTATACGAGTGTCCCTCAACAGGCACGACAGCATGAAAGACCCCATTTGCATAAGGTTGGATGCCGAGCTACTCATGTCCAGTTCCTCATCCTCACTGATCTCACTGAAGGTATCTTCTTCCCCCCCAGCCACGTACAACACCACGGGTACCAGATAGGTGACAACAACGAGCACCCTGGGATGCCTGTTGTGCTTGGTCTTCCTCCTCCTCCTCCTCCTCAAAGCCACATTCCTCCTCTGACTCCTCTTCCTCACAATCCTCTTCCTGCATTGCCGCTGGTCCAGCAAGCGATGCTGATAAGGCTGTTTCTGGTGGTGATGGAGACCACAACTCTTCCTCTTCCTCTTCACGCTCATCTACGGCCTGATCCAGCACTCTTCGCAGGGCACGCTCCAGGAAGAGAACAAATGGTATGATGTCGCTGATGGTGCCTTCGGTGCAACTGACTAGGTTTGTCACCTCCTCAAAAGGACGCATGAGCCTACAGGCATTGCGCATGAGCGTCCAGTAACGTGGCAAAAAAATCCCCAACTCCCCAGAGGCTGTCCTAGCACCCCGGTCATACAAATACTTGTTAACAGCTTTTTCTTGTTGTAGCAGGCGGTCGAACATTAGGAGTGTTGAATTCCAACATGTCGGGCTGTCGCAAATCAAGCGCCTCACTGGCAGTTTGTTTCGCCGCTGGATATCTGACAAGTGCGCCATGGCCGTGTAGCAATGCCTGAAATGGCCACACACCTTCCTGGCCTGATTCAGGACATCCTGTAAGCCTGGGTACTTATGCACAAAGCGTTGTACAATCATATTACACACATGTGCCATGCACGGCACATGTGTCAACTTGCTCAATTTCAATGCCACCACCAAATTACTTCCATTGTCAGAAACAACTTTGCCAATCTCCAGTTGGTGCGGAGTCAGCCACTGATCCACCTGTGCATTCAGGGCGGACAGGAGTGCTGGTGCGGTGTGACTCTCTGCTTTCAGGCAAGTCAACCCCAAGACGGCGTGACACTGCCGTATCCGGGATGTTGAATAGTACCTGGGGAGCTGGGGGGGTGCCGTTGATGTGGAGCAAGATGCAGCAGCAGAAGAGGACTCAGCTGAGGAAGAGGCTATGGAAGAGGATGGAATAAGAGGAGTAGAGGAGGTAGCAGCAGGCCTGTCTGCAAGTCGTGGCAGTGTCACCAACTCCAATGCAGAGCCACGCATTCCATGCTTGTCAGCCGTCAGCAGGTTTACCCAATGCACAGTGTAGGTGATATACCTGCCCTGACCATGCTTTGCAGACCAGCTATCAGTGGTCAGATGGACCCTTTCCCCAACGTTGTGTGCCAGACATGCCATTACTTCCTTTCGCACAATCGAGTACAGGTTGGGGATTGCCTTTTGTGAAAAGAAATTTCGGCTGGGTACCTTCCACTGCGGTGTCGCAATAGATACAAATTTTTTGAACGCCTCAGACTCCACCAGCTTGTATGGTAAAAGCTGGCGGGCTAAGAGTTCAGACAAGCAAGCTGTCAGACGCCGGGCAAGGGGGTGACTTTGGGAAATTGGCTTCTTACACTCAAACATGTCCTTGACAGACACCTGACTGTGGGCAGATGACCAGGAACTGCTACGTAAGAGAGACTGAGTGGCGGATGGTTGAGAGGGGGCAAAGAGTACAGCAGTGGTTGACGTGGCTGAAGATGCTGGACCAGGAGGAGGATGGCGGCTTTGAGTTTGTGTGCTGCTTCTACTCATGTGTTCATCCCATCAGCGTTTGTGATGTGAGACCATGTGCCTTCGCAAAGCAGTTGTACCTAGGTGGGTGTTGGACTCCCCACGACTCAGTTTCTTTTGGCACAGGTTGCAAATGGCATAGCTGTTGTCAGAGGCAGACACACAAAAAATGCCACACTGCTGAGCTCTGCAATGACGGCATTCTGGTGGTGGCAACAGCATGCGTTGATTGGCGTGCTGTCTGGCTGACCCCAGGTGCCGATGCATGCTGTCTGACTGTGCCACTAGCTCCTTGCGACGACCTCCCCATGCTTCCAACTCGTCTCCTCCTCCTCCTCTCTGTCTCCCCATCTGAACTTTCCCCCTCTTCTTCTTCTCTTCTAGCGGGCACCCACGTGACATCCACAGACGCATCATCATCAACCGCTTCACTTGTATCTGACAAATCAACAAAGGAAGCAGCAGCGGGTACAACATCACCATCATCATCACACCGTACGTCCATGTCTGTAATGCTGCCTGACTGAGACATATCACTGTTATCTACATCCTCTGTCAATGATGGTTGTGCATCACTCATTTCTTCCAACTGATGTGTAAATAACTCCTCTGACAGATCAAGTGAAGCGGCTGTGGTGCTAGTGTTGGTGGTGGCGGCAGGCGGACGAGTGGCACTGGTCACTTCAGAGGTGCCCGAAGCTAAGCTGGAGGTGGATGGTGCGTCAAGGTTCCGAGCGGAAGCTGTAGAAGATTGGGTGTCCTGTGTTAGCCAGTCAACTAGGTCTTTCTCAGAACTTTTCACGTTCATGGCACGTGGCCTCTGAACACTGTGCATTATTGTAGGGTCAAAGGGAATCACAGCACCACGACCACGACAGCACCTGCGGGGTGGCCTAACTCTGCCTGTCATTTTTTTTTAAAATGTAGACTTACACTACTATTAAACAAAATATGAGTGGTGCCACTGGGCAAGTGGGCACAGTATACGCTGTGAGCCAGACACAAAAAAGCAGACTGATGTTTCACAGTCAAAAATGTTTATTTTTTAAATATTTAAACTACTGTTACAACAAATATGAGTGGTGCCACTAACTTGGCAAGTGGGCCTGGCACACACGCTGGCAGGCAGGCAACTGCAATTAGATTACACTAGCAGACTGATGTTTCACAGTCAAAAAAGTTTTTTTTTTAAATATTTACACTACTGTTATAACAAATATGAGTGGTGGCACTAGTTGGCAAGTGGGCCTGGCACACACGCTGGCAGGCAGGCAGGCAACTGCAATTAGATTACACTAGCTGACTGATGTTTCACAGTCAAAAAAGTTTTTGATTGGTGGCACTAGTTGGCAAGTGGGCCTGGCACACACGCTGGCAGGCAGGCAGGCAACTGCAATTAGATTACACTAGCTGACTGATGTTTCACAGTCAAAAAAGTTTTTGATTGGTGGCACTAGTTGGCAAGTGGGCCTGGCACTTGATGTTTCACAGTCATTTTTTTTTTTTTAAAAGTTACACTAATGTTACAACAGATATGAGTGGTGGCACTGAGGAAGTAGGCACAGTATATGCTGTGAGCCTGACACACAGACTGGCACTAGTGGCAGGCTGGCCTGGCAACTAAAATTAAATAACACTAGCAGACTGATGTAAAAGTTTTTTTTTTTTTAAAAATTACACTAATGTTACAACAGATATGAGTGGTGGCACTGAGGATGGAAGTAGGCACAGTATATGCTGTGAGCCTGACACACATGCTGGCACTAGTGGCAGGCTGGCCTGGAAACTAAAATTAAATAACACTAGCAGACTGATGTAAAAGTTTTTTTTTTTTTTAAAATTACACTAATGTTACAACAGATATGAGTGGTGGCACTGAGGATGGAAGTAGGCACAGTATATGCTGTGAGCCTGACACACATGCTGGCACTAGTGGCAGGCTGGCCTGGCAACTAAAATTAAATAACACTAGCAGACTGATGTAAAAGTTTTTTTTTTTAAATTTACACTAATGTTACACCAGATATGAGTGGTGGCACAAAGCAATTAGGCACAGTATATGCTGTGAGCCTGATACACAGGCCTGCTGGCAACTGAAATTAGATTACACTAGCAAACTGATGTAAAAGTTTTTTTTTTAAATTTACACTAATGTTACACCAGATATGAGTGGTGGCAGTGAGCAAGTAGGCACAGTATATGTTGTGAGCCTCACACACAGGCTGAGAGGCAGACAAATGCAATTAGATTACAAAAAAAACAAAAACGACTGAAGTTCTAGCCCTAAAAGGGCTTTTTGGGGTGCTGTCCTTACAGCAGAGATCAGATGAGTCCTTCATGACTGTATTGGACACTAAATACACTAGCCTAGCTATCAATTTCAATAAAAAATCATCAGCAGCAGCACTATCACTCCTCTCACTAAGAATGCAGGATCAGAATGAATCTAAAATGGCTGCTGCCCAGGAGCTGGGAGGGTCTGGGAGGGAGTGTCTGCTGATGATTGGCTGTAATGTGTCTGCAGACTGTGAGATACAGAGTCAAAGTTTACTCAATGATGACGAATAGGGGGCGAACGCGAACAAGCTAAGATCGCCGGGAACTGTTCTCCGGCAAACTGTTCGCGACATCACTAGTCAAGGAGGGAGTTTAATGTAAAGAAATGGGATAGACGTGCATTTACTAGCTTTTCAAGAAGCTTTGAGGCAAGAGGGAGTAGGGAAATAGGGTCATAGTTAGATGGGGAGGTTGGATTGAGAGGTTTTTTTAAGGATAGGTGTGACTAATGCATGTTTAAGAGATGTGGGAACTATACCAGTGCTGAGGGAGAGGTTGAAGATGTGTGTGAGTATAGGGGTAAGGGTAGAAGAGAGGGAGGGGAGTAGTTGTGATGGGAATAGGGTGGAGGGGACAGGTAGTGAGGTGAGAGGATAGTATAAGGGCAGAAACTTCTTCCTCTGTAAAAGGGGAAAAAGAGCAAAATTTATGGCTATGTGGGTTTTGGATGATTGTGAGCTTTTGAGGGGGTGGGAGACCGGTACTATGTTGAAAGCTGATTTCATTTCTGATGGAGTCGATTTTGTTGTTGAAGTAACTGGCAAAATCTTGAGCTGAGAGAAAAGTTGGGGTGGGCGGAGAAGAGTATTGAATGTGGAGAACAGATGTTTTGGGTTTGAAGAAAGAGTAGAGATAAGAGTAGAGAAGTAATGTTGCTTATATAGATTAAGGGCAGAACAGTAAGAGTTCAAGATGAACTTATAGTGAAGAACGTGAGCTGAACTCCGAGATTTCCTCCAGTGTCACTCAGCAGTATGGGAACATCTGCGTAGGTACTATGTCAGAGGAGTATGCCAGGGCTGAGGATCAGTGTATGTTTTCGAGCTATGGTATGTGGGGCAAAATTATCAAGGACCGATGTAAGGGTGGAGTTATAGTGGCAAATAGATTAATCAGGACAGGAAAAGGAGTGGATGGAAGAGAGAAGAAGTTCGAGAGAGCTAGCGAGCTGTTGCTGATCTAATGACTTGATACTTCTGTGAAGTTTAGTGTGAGAGGTAGAAGGAGGGAGAGTTGTAGGGAGGGAGGTGAGGTTACAAGTGAGGAGGTGGTGGTCAGAAAGAGGAAAAAGTCAGTTTGGGAAGTTTGAGATAGTGCATTGATAACTGAAACTCAGATCAAGGGAGTGACCATCTTTGAGAGTGGGAGAGTCAGTCCATTGGGACAGGCCGAAAGAGGAAGTGAGTTGCAGAAGTTGTTTTGCAGAGGAGGCAGTAGGATTATCAACAGGAAGGTTGAAGTCACCGAGAATGAGGGCAGAGGTATCTGAGGAAAAGAAGTAAGGTAGCCAGGTGGGAAAGTGATCTAGAAATAGAGTTGCAGAGCCAGGGGGCGGTATATGACTGCAATGTGTATAGAGAGGGGAGAGAATAAGCGAATTGTGTGTTTCGAATGAAGAAAATGTGAGGGAAAAAAGGGCTGTATTTGTTGAAAAGTGCAATTTGAGGAAAGAAAAATACCAACACCACCTCCTTGTCTATTGTCAGACCTAGGAGTGTGGCTAAAGTGGAGACCCCCATGTGACAGTGCAGCAGAGGAAGCAGTGTCTGAAGGAGAGAGCCATGTCAGTATATACCAGGTTATAAATATAATTTATTTATTTTTATTCTTTAAAATAACCTCCAATTAAAATGTATATACAAGGTTTCTGTGAGAGCCAGAAGATTGAGAGAATGGGAGATAAAGAGGTCATGGATAGAAGTGAGCTTACTGCAAACAGAGCGAGAGTTCCAAAGTGCACAAGTGAAGAGGGTGGTGGCTTTAGATGCAATAGGAATGAGATTAAGGTTACCAGAGTTTTATTTTTGAAGTCTATTGAAGGGAACACATTGGTGTGCAGAGCAAGTGGAGGACCAGGATTAGGGGAGATGCAGATTTGCAGTAGTGAGACTGTTTTTGTGATGAGTTTCAAGGTGGAGAAAGAGTCTTTAGGAATGTGTGAAGTTCATGAATACAAAAGTAAGGTGAGGTTAAGAGAGATGGGCTAATGAGCAGTGCAGGTGGTGGGGAGTAAGGAGTAATTGAGTAAAGTAGTTTGTTAAACAGACAAGAGGTGGCATAAAGGGATATTAAGATATTGTGCATTTTTTTTACAAAATAGTCAAACAGTGTATAAAACTCAGTATTTATTTATTTATAAAATATTTTACCAGGAAAGATACATTGAGATTTCTCTCGTTTTCAAGTATGTCCTGGGTACACAAAACATTGCATTGATACAATGGGTACAATAAAATTAAAAACAATAATAATACACGATATATGCACAAAAATTTAACATAGAACAGGTAGAAAATATATAATCAACAATGATAGGTGCATTCTGTTTTGAGATATGTAGAGAGGGATCTCTTAAAGGCTATTAGGCATGGGGAAGGTTTGAAAGTGTGCGGGAGGTCGTTCCATAATTGTGGTGCTCTGTAGGAAAAGGAGGATCGAGCTGCTTTCTTTTTGTATTGAGGCAAGCTAAATAATGTGCTGGTACTGGATCAGAGGTTATAGGAGGTGGGAATAACCAGTGAGAGCATACTGCTCAGGTAGGGTGGGAGCTTTCCAGAAAAGCTTTTAAACACAAGGCAGGAAACATGGAGGGTGCGTCTAGATTCCAGCGACAGCCAGTTTAGTTCTTTTAGCATGTCACAATGGTGGGTCCTGTAGTTACCGTATTAAAAAAGAACTTGCCTTATCCCATGTCCAATACTTTTATAATTTGTTGTGCCTCACTTATAAATGTTCATCAGTTTAACTGGATTGAGGGCAGCACCTTCATGCAGTCTTGGGGGCTGGCTTTGGCTTCTTATAAGACTTGGATTTATTCCAACTTGAAGATGGCTTCCAATTGGAACCAGAGTACTTAGGGGAAGGAGTGGTTTTCTGTTCTCTATTCTGATGAAACAAACAAAACCGATTAGAAGCTTTAGATTTACCCTTAGACTTTTTATCTTGGGGCAAAAAAAACTCCCTTCCCCCCAGTGATAGTGGGAATAATAGAATCCAACTGAGAACCAAATAAATGATTACCCTGGAAGATAGAGATAGTAATCTAGATTTAGATAGCATGTCAGCATTCCATGATTTAAGCCATAGAGCTCTTATAGCTAGACTAGCTAAAGACATAGATGTAACATCAATCTTATTGATATAAAAAATAGTATCACAGATAAAATGATTAGCATGTTGAAGCAAACGAATAATGCTAGACAAATCAGAATCTGTTTCCTGATGTGCTTAGCTATCCAACCAAAAAGTTGATGCAGCCGCAACATCAGCCATAGAAATGGCAGGCTTGAGAATATATCCAGAATGTAAATAAGCATTCCTTTCCTTGGATGATATTCAATCTTCCTATCTAAAGAATCCTTAAAAGAAGTACTATCTTCCATAGGAATAGTAGTACGTTTGGCAAGAGTAAAAATAGCCCCATCAACCTTAGGGACTTTCCCCAAAACTCTAAATTAGCCACTGGTAAAGCATATAACTTCTTAAACCTAGCAATCACCTCAGAAACCACATCTGGAACAGGAAAAACCTCAGGAGTAATCACAAGAGGTTTAAAAACAGAATTTAAATGTTTACTTGTTTTTTTATCAAGAGGTTCAGACTCCTCCATACCCAAAGTAACTAATACTCCTTTCAACAAAGACCAAATATATTAAATCTTAAAAAGATAAGATTTATCAATTTCAATGTCTGAAGTAGGATCTTCTGAACCAAAGAGATCCTCTTCAGAGGAGGATATTTCAGTATGTTGTTGGTCATCACAAATTTCATCAGTTTTATGAGAAGTTTTAAAAGACCTTTTACGTTTATTAGAAGGTGGAATAGCAGACATAGCCTTCTGTATTGCATCAGCAATATCATTTTTCATATCAACAGGGATATCATGTACATTAGATGTTGAGGGAACAAGAGGTGGTGTACTAGTACTAATAGAAACATTATCGGCATGCAAAACCTTATCATGACAACTGTTACATAATATAGCCGGAGATATAATCTCAGCTTGCTTACAACAGATACACTTAGCTTTGGTAGAACTGTGTTCAGGCAGCATGGTTCCTACAGTAGCTTCTGAGACAGGATCAGACTGAGACATCTTGAAAAATGTAAAAGATTTAAACAAAATATCAAATCTCCTCATATAGCAGTTTCAGAAATGGGAAAAAATGCATATGCTAAATAAGCAGAAAAGTAAACAACATAGCCCTCTAAAATATAAAGAGAGCAGGGAGCATAAAGGAAGTGGGGTAATATAACCAAAAAAATTAACATCCGGAAATGACGCAACTCGCGTCATAACAAGCGCAACTTCGCTCCAATCAACCTATCGTCAATAAAGGTGTAGGAAGTGACGAAACTTGTGACACTATAGACGCAAATTTGGGCCAAAAAATTTTTTGAGACAAAAATTATGCAATAAATAACGCAATAAATAACAGCATTTTGCGCCCTCGCGAGCCTAGATTTGCCCACGAAATTTAAGGAAAAACAAGTCAAATTGGAAAAAAAAGACTAAACCCCAGGTAAGAAAATATTAAAAAAATAACTTTCTCAAACATGATTCTCATACTGAAACTGCTAGACTGCATAGGGAAATACACATAGACCTGACTCATGGCAAATATAAGTAAATACATATATTTAAAACTTTATATTAATACAAAAGGTGCCAAACATAGTTGAGAGTGCCTTAAATAATAATACATACTTACCGAAGACACCCATCCACATATAGCAGACAGCCAAACCAGTACTGAAAACTATCAGCAGAGGTAATGGTATAAGAGTATATCGTCGATCCGAAAAAGGAGGTAGGAGATGAATCCCTACGACCGATAACAGAGAACCCTTGAAAAAGTTTTCCCATGAGTGAAACCGTAAAAATCAACAGGCAATACTCTCTTTACATCCCTCTGACAAACACTGTACTCTGAGAGGAATTGGACTTCAGAATGCTTAGAAGCGCTTATCATAGAAGAAATCCTAAAAATCAAGCACAAACTTACTTCACCACCTCCATAGGAGGCAAAGTTTGTAAAAACTGAAGTATGTGTGTGGTGGGAGGTGTATTTATAGGCATTTTGAGGTTTGGGAAACTTTGCCCCTCCTGGTAGAAATGTATATCCCATACATCACTAGCTCATGGACTCTTGCCATTTACATGAAAGAAACAGAAGTAATAGTTATTATATTTCCGTGTGAGATTCTATTAAAGAGTACTAGCCCCCAAACACATATATACGTTTTCCCAAACTCCACCTAATACATTTTGAATATAAGAATCCCTTAAAGGGACAGTAAACATACAAAATAATGTTATACAATTCTGCACATAGTGCAGAATTATATGACATTATCTTAGTGGCACCTTTATAAATCTATATATATAGTTTTATAAAGGTGCCGCTAAGATAATGTTATATAATTCAGCACTATGTGCAAAATTATATAACATTATTTTGTATGTTTATTGTCCCTTTAAATATAAGGAGCACATAACTACTGATTTAAGGTATATATATATATATATATATATATATATATATATATATATATATATATATATATAAACAATATATAACAACTTTACTTAAAAGTGCCTAATCCATAACTGAGAGTATCTTCTTTAAAAAGTTAAGATTCATACTTGCCACTTAACCCATCCACATATAGGAGACAGCCAAACCAGTACTGAAACATATCAGCAGAGGTAATAGTAGAGTAGTATAATGTCGATCTGAAAAGGGAGGCAGCAGATGAATACATGCGACCGAAGTTAAAGAGAGCATGTAAGCAAAGCTTTCCCAGAGGCGAAAACATGGTGGCATCAAGCAGTACTACCTTCACTTCCCTTAGACAAACACTGTACTTAGAGAGAAACTGGGTTTCAATATACTTAGAAGCGCCTTTCATATGAAGAAACTAAGCACATCATGCTTCACCACCTCCTAAGGAGGCAAAGTTTTTAAAACTGAGGTAGGAGTGAGGTGGGCGGGGTATTTATAGGCATTTGATGTTTGGGAAGCTTTGCCCACTCTTGGTAGGAATGTATATCACATAAGTCACAAGCTCTCTCTTGCCGCCACCTATATGAAAGAAATAGGTTTTGGTGGATACTTTACCCATATTCTCTTGATCTGTTATAGATGTTAGATAACAGAATTTATGCTTACCTGATAAATTACTTTCTCCAACGGTGTGTCCGGTCCACGGCGTCATCCTTACTTGTGGGATATTCTCTTCCCCAACAGGAAATGGCAAAGAGTCCCAGCAAAGCTGGTCACATGATCCCTCCTAGGCTCCGCCCACCCCAGTCATTCGACCGACGGACAGGAGGAAATATATATAGGAGAAACCATATGATACCGTGGTGACTGTAGTTAGAGAAAATAATTCATCAGACCTGATTAAAAAACCAGGGCGGACCGTGGACCGGACACACCGTTGGAGAAAGTAATTTATCAGGTAAGCATAAATTCTGTTTTCTCCAACATTGGTGTGTCCGGTCCACGGCGTCATCCTTACTTGTGGGAACCAATACCAAAGCTTTAGGACACGGATGAAGGGAGGGAGCAAATCAGGTCACCTAAATGGAAGGCACCACGGCTTGCAAAACCTTTCTCCCAAAAATAGCCTCTGAAGAAGCAAAAGTATCAAATTTGTAAAATTTGGCGAAAGTGTGCAGTGAAGACCAAGTCGCTGCCTTACATATCTGGTCAACAGAAGCCTCGTTCTTGAAGGCCCATGTGGAAGCCACAGCCCTAGTGGAGTGAGCTGTGATTCTTTCAGGAGGCTGCCGTCCGGCAGTCTCATAAGCCAATCGGATAATGCTTTTAAGCCAAAAGGAAAGAGAGGTAGAAGTCGCTTTTTGACCTCTCCTTTTACCAGAATAAACAACAAACAAGGAAGATGTTTGTCTGAAATCTTTAGTAGCCTCTAAATAGAATTTTAGAGCACGGACTACGTCCAAATTGTGTAACAAACGTTCCTTCTTTGAAACTGGATTCGGACACAAAGAAGGTACAACTATCTCCTGGTTAATATTTTTGTTGGAAACAACTTTCGGAAGAAAACCAGGCTTAGTACGCAAAACCACCTTATCTGCATGGAACACCAGATAGGGCGGAGAACACTGCAGAGCAGATAACTCTGAAATTCTTCTAGCAGAAGAAATTGCAACTAAAAACAAAACTTTCCAAGATAGTAACTTAATATCTATGGAATGTAAAGGTTCAAATGGAACCCCTTGAAGAACTGAAAGAACTAGATTTAGACTCCAGGGAGGAGTCAAAGGTCTGTAAACAGGCTTGATCCTAACCAGAGCCTGAACAAATGCTTGAACATCTGGCACGGCTGCCAGTCTTTTGTGAAGTAAAACAGATAAAGCAGAGATCTGTCCCTTTAGAGAACTTGCAGATAATCCTTTCTCCAAACCTTCTTGTAGAAAGGATAGAATCTTAGGAATTTTTATCTTGTTCCATGGGAATCCTTTAAATTCACACCAACAGATATATTTTTTCCATATTTTATGGTAAATTTTTCTAGTTACAGGCTTTCTAGCCTGAATCAGAGTATCTATTACAGAATCTGAAAACCCACGCTTTGATAAAATCAAGCGTTCAATCTCCAAGCCGTCAGTTGGAGGGAAAACAGATTCGGATGTTCGAATGGACCCTGAACAAGAAGGTCCTGTCTCAAAGGTAGCTTCCATGGTGGAGCCGATGACATATTCACCAGGTCTGCATACCAAGTCCTCCGTGGCCACGCAGGAGCTATCAAGATCACCGAGGCCCTCTCCTGATTGATCCTGGCTACCAGCCTGGGAATGAAAGGAAACGGTGGGAATACATAAGCTAGGTTGAAGGTCCAAGGTGCTACTAGTGCATCTACTAGAGTCGCCTTGGGATCCCTGGATCTGGACCCGTAGCAAGGAACCTTGAAGTTCTGACGAGACGCCATCAGATCCATGTCTGGAATGCCCCATAATTGAGTTATTTGGGCAAAGATTTCCGGATGGAGTTCCCACTCCCCCGGATGGAATGTCCGACGACTCAGAAAATCCGCTTCCCAATTTTCCACTCCTGGGATGTGGATCGCAGACAAGTGGCAGGAGTGATCCTCCGCCCATTGAATTATCTTGGTCACTTCTTTCATCGCCAGGGAACTCCTTGTTCCCCCCTGATGATTGATATATGCAACGGTCGTCATGTTGTCTGACTGAAACCTTATGAATTTGGCCTTTGCTAGTTGAGGCCAAGCTCTGAGAGCATTGAATATCGCTCTCAGTTCCAGAATGTTTATCGGGAGAAGAGACTCTTCCCGAGACCATAGACCCTGAGCTTTCAGGGATTCCCAGACCGCGCCCCAGCCCACTAGACTGGCGTCGGTCGTGACAATGACCCACTCTGGTCTGCGGAAGCTCATTCCCTGTGACAGATTGTCCAGGGTCAGCCACCAACGGAGTGAATCTCTGGTCTTTTGATCTACTTGAATCATCGGAGACAAGTCTGTATAATCCCCATTCCACTGTCTGAGCATGCACAGTTGTAATGGTCTTAGATGAATTCGTGCAAAAGGAACTATGTCCATTGTTGCAACCATCAATCCTATTACTTCCATGCACTGCGCTATGGAAGGACGAGGAACAGAATGAAGTACTTGACAAGAGCTTAGAAGTTTTGATTTTCTGACCTCTGTCAGAAAAATCCTCATTTCTAAGGAATCTATTATTGTTCCCAAGAAGGGAACTCTTGTTGACGGGGACAGAGAACTTTTTTCTTTGTTCACCTTCCATCCGTGAGATCTGAGAAAGGCTAGGACGATGTCCGTATGAGCCCTTGCTTTTGACAGGGACGACGCTTGAATTAGGATGTTGTCCAAGTAAGGTACTACTGCAATGCCCCTTGGTCTTAGAACCGCTAGAAGGGACCCTAGTACCTTTGTGAAAATCCTTGGAGCAGTGGCTAATCCGAATGGAAGTGCCACAAACTGGTAATGCTTGTCCAGAAAAGCGAACCTTAGGAACTGATGATGTTCCTTGTGGATAGGAATATGTAGGTACGCATCCTTTAAATCCACGGTAGTCATAAATTGATTTTCCTGGATGGTGGGTAGGATCGTTCGAATAGTTTCCATTTTGAACGATGGTACCCTGAGAAATTTGTTTAGGATCTTCAGATCCAAAATTGGTCTGAATGTTCCCTCTTTTTTGGGAACTATGAACAGATTGGAATAAAATCCCATTTCTTGTTCTCTTATTGGAACTGGATGTATCACTCCCATCTTTAACAGGTCTTCTACACAATGTAAGAATGCCTGTCTCTTTATTTGGTTTGAAGATAAGTGAGACCTGTGGAACCTTCCCCTTGGGGGTAGTTCCTTGAATTCCAGGAGATAACCTTGAGAAACTATTTCTAGCGCCCAAGGATCCTGAACATCTCTTGCCCAAGCCTGAGCAAAGAGAGAGAGTCTGCCCCCCACTAGATCCGGTCCCGGATCGGGGGCTATCCCTTCATGCTGTTTTGGTAGCAGTGGTAGGCTTCTTGGCCTGCTTACCCTTGTTCCAGCCTTGCATTGGTTTCCAGGCTGGTTTGGGTTGTGAAGTATTACCCTCTTGCTTAGAGGATGCAGAATTAGAGGCTGGTCCGTTTCTGCGAAAGGGACGAAAATTAGGCTTATTTTTAGCCTTAAAAGACCTATCCTGTGGGAGGGCGTGGCCCTTTCCCCCAGTGATGTCTGAAATAATCTCTTTCAAATCAGGTCCAAATAATGTTTTACCTTTGAAAGGAATGTTAAGCAATTTTGTCTTGGAAGACACATCCGCTGACCAAGACTTTAGCCAAAGCGCTCTGCGCGCCACGATAGCAAACCCTGAATTTTTCGCCGCTAATCTAGCTAATTGCAAAGCGGCATCTAAAACAAAAGAGTTAGCCAATTTAAGTGCTTGAACTCTGTCCATAACCTCCTCATACGAAGATTCTTTACTGAGCGACTTTTCTAGTTCCTCGAACCAGAAACACGCTGCCGTAGTGACAGGAACAATGCATGAAATTGGTTGTAGAAGGTAACCTTGCTGTACAAAAATATTTTTAAGCAAACCCTCTAATTTTTTATCCATAGGATCTTTGAAAGCACAACTATCTTCGATAGGAATAGTAGTGCGTTTGTTTAGAGTAGAAACCGCCCCCTCGACCTTGGGGACTGTCTGCCATAAGTCCTTTCTGGGGTCGACTATAGGAAATAATTTCTTAAATATAGGGGGGGGAACAAAAGGTATGCCGGGCTTTTCCCACTCTTTATTTACTATGTCCGCCACCCGCTTGGGTATAGGAAAAGCGTCGGGGGGCACCGGAACCTCTAGGAACTTGTCCATCTTACATAATTTCTCTGGAATGACCAAATTGTCACAATCATCCAGAGTAGATAACACCTCCTTAAGTAATGCGCGGAGATGTTCTAATTTAAATTTAAATGTCACAACATCAGGTTCAGCTTGATGAGAAATTTTTCCTGAATCTGAGATTTCTCCATCAGACAAAACCTCCCTCATGGCCCCTTGAGATTGGTGTGAGGGTATGTCAGAACAGTTATCATCAGCGTCCTCTTGCTCTTCAGTGTTTAAAACAGAGCAATCGCGCTTTCTCTGATAAGAAGGCATTTTGGATAAAAGATTTGCTATGGAGTTATCCATTACAGCCGTTAATTGTTGCATGGTAATAAGTATTGGCGCACTAGATGTACTAGGGGCCTCCTGTGTGGGCAAAACTGGTGTAGACACAGTAGGGGATGATGTAGTATCATGTTTACTCCCCTCATTTGAGGAATCATCTTGGGCAATATCATTATCTGTGGCATTACTGTCCTTACTTTGTTTGGACACTATGGCACAATTATCACATAAATTTAAATGGGGAGACACATTGGCTTTCATACATATAGAACATAGCTTATCTGATGGTACAGACATGTTAAACAGGCTTAAACTTGTCAACAAAGCACAAAAAACGTTTTAAAATAAAACCGTTACTGTCTCTTTAAATTTCAAACTGAAAACACTTTATTACTGAATATGTGAAAAAGTATGAAGGAACTGTTCAAACACCACAGTGTCTTAAAGCATTAAAAGTATTGCACACCAAATTTCAGAGCTTTAACCCTTAAAATAACGGAACCGGAGCAGTTTTCAAATTTAACCCCTATGCAGTCACAGCTATATGCTTTGCTGAGACCCAACCAAGCCCAGAGGGGAATACGATACCAAATGACGCCTTCTAGAAGCTTTTTTAGTGATTCTTAGATCCTCACACATGCATCTGCATGCCTTGCTCTCCAAAAACAACTGTGCAGTAATGGCGCGAAAATGAGGCTCAGTCTATAACTAGAAAGGCCCCCAGACTAAAAAAGGTGTCCAACACAGTGTCTGCCGTTTTTTAAACGTTCCCCAAGATTATAATGCCAATTATTAGCTAGAATCTGCATAATATGCCCCAATAAAGCAATCGTTTTAGCCCATAAAAATGTCTACCAGTTTTTAAGCCCTTTTTTAAGCCCTTTATTCTTTTATGTTTGACTAAGAAAATGGCTTACCGGTCCCCATAAGGGGAAATGACAGCCTTCCAGCATTACATGGTCTTGTTAGAAATATGGCTAGTCATACCTTAAGCAGAAAAGTCTGCTAACTGTTTCCCCCAACTGAAGTTACTTCATCTCAACAGTCCTGTGTGGAAACAGCAATCGATTTTAGTTACTGTCTGCTAAAATCATCTTCCTCTTACAAACAGAAATCGTCATCCTTTTCTGTTTCAGAGTAAATAGTACATACCAGCACTATTTTAAAATAACAAACACTTGATAGAAGAATAAAAACTACATTTAAACACCAAAAAACTCTTAACCATCTCCGTGGAGATGTTGCCTGTGCAACGGCAAAGAGAATGACTGGGGTGGGCGGAGCCTAGGAGGGATCATGTGACCAGCTTTGCTGGGACTCTTTGCCATTTCCTGTTGGGGAAGAGAATATCCCACAAGTAAGGATGACGCTGTGGACCGGACACACCAATGTTGGAGAAATTCCTATATCATTTGAATTCAAATGGAATATGAACATATTTGCCTCTGATTCAGATCCTTTCCAAATAAATAACAAATCATCTATGAAACGGCAAAAACACACCAGACTTGCTTCAAATCTCGAATAATAAATGTATCTTTAGGTAACCCCATGAATAGGTTTGCAAAACTTTGGTCGAATCTGGTGCCCATAGCCTTTAACTTGTATAAAATATTGTTCTTGGAACACAAAATAATTATGCTCCAACACAAAATTGATGGCCTTCAATAAAATATCCCTTTCTTTCTTAGGTAAATATATGTCCATTTCTAAAAAGCTTTTAACGGCCTCAATGCCCAAATATTGGAATATAAAGACTATACGTCACAAGTTATTAATAGTAAGTTTCTATCCTTCTTATCTATGTTGCCTAGTTTTTCAATTAGGTCAGAGGTGTCTCTGATGGAAGCATAACAACCAATTTTTTCAGACAAGTTACACGTGAGATTGCCTATACCAGAAATGATGGATCTTCCTGGAGGGTCAGAGACATACAGGGAGTGCAGAATTATTAGGCAAGTTGTATTTTTGAGGATTAATTTTATTATTGAACAACAACCATGTTCTCAATGAACCCAAAAAACTCATTAATATCAAAGCTGAATAGTTTTGGAAGTAGTTTTTAGTTTGTTTTTAGTTATAGCTATTTTAGGGGGATATCTGTGTGTGCAGGTGACTATTACTGTGCATAATTATTAGGCAACTTAACAAAAAACAAATATATACCCATTTCAATTATTTATTTTTACCAGTGAAACCAATATAACATCTCAACATTCACAAATATACATTTCTGACATTCAAAAACAAAACAAAAACAAATCAGTGACCAATATAGCCACCTTTCTTTGGAAGGACACTTAAAAGCCTGCCATCCATGGATTCTGTCAGTGTTTTGATCTGTTCACCATCAACATTGCGTGCAGCAGCAACCACAGCCTCCCAGACACTGTTCAGAGAGGTGTACTGTTTTCCCTCCTTGTAAATCTCACATTTGATGATGGACCACAGGTTCTCAATGGGGATCAGATCAGGTGAACAAAGAGGCCATGTCATTAGATTTTCTTCTTTTATACCCTTTCTTGCCAGCCACGCTGTGGAGTACTTGGACGCGTGTGATGGAGCATTGTCCTGCATGAAAATCATGTTTTTCTTGAAGGATGCAGACTTCTTCCTGTACCACTGCTTGAAGAAGGTGTCTTCCAGAAACTGGCAGTAGGACTGGGAGTTGAGCTTGACTCCATCCTCAACCCGAAAAGGCCCCACAAGCTCATCTTTGATGATACCAGCCCAAACCAGTACTCCACCTCCACCTTGCTGGCGTCTGAGTCGGACTGGAGCTCTCTACCCTTTACCAATCCAGCCACGGGCCCATCCATCTGGCCCATCAAGACTCACTCTCATTTCATCAGTCCATAAAACCTTAGAAAAATCAGTCTTGAGATATTTCTTGGCCCAGTCTTGACGTTTCAGCTTGTGTGTCTTGTTCAGTGGTGGTCGTCTTTCAGCCTTTCTTACCTTGGCCATGTCTCTGAGTATTGCACACCTTGTGCTTTTGGGCACTCCAGTGATGTTGCAGCTCTGAAATATGGCCAAACTGATGGCAAGTGGCATCTTGGCAGCTGCACGCTTGACTTTTCTCAGTTCATGGGCAGTTATTTTGCGCCTTGGTTTTTCCACACGCTTCTTGCGACCCTGTTGACTATTTTGAATGAAACGCTTGATTGTTCGATGATCACGCTTCAGAAGCTTTGCAATTTTAAGAGTGCTGCATCCCTCTGCAAGATATCTCACTATTTTTGACTTTTCTGAGCCTGTCAAGTCCTTCTTTTGACCCATTTTGCCAAAGGAAAGGAAGTTGCCTAATAATTATGCACACCTGATATAGGGTGTTGATGTCATTAGACCACACCCCTTCTCATTACAGAGATGCACATCACCTAATATGCTTAATTGGTAGTAGGCTTTCGAGCCTATACAGCTTGGAGTAAGACAACATGCATAAAGAGGATGATGTGGTCAAAATACTCATTTGCCTAATAATTCTGCACTCCCTGTATGAATCTTTGGCAAATGATAGTAATATGTCATATTCGGTTTGGGTGGTATTAAAAAAATCTCTCTCCTTCTTAGTGACTATTCCCTACAAGTAAGCTCCATCAATTCATTTAATTAGTATTTTTAGATAGTTCCCTGTAGGATCAAAAGGTCAATCTTTTGTAATGATTCTTGTCCAAGAGGATCCTATTTGTTTCTTTTGAAAATCTTGTAAAACAACCCCTCCACCCTAGCTAGCCTCTTCCAGGAGAGGTGTTAGGGGTTAATAGAATTCTAACCTAAAATGTTTGATGGTATGAAACATCAAACCCATCAATCCTAAATATGGTTCAACACATGTGTAAGAAACCCTTTTTATTGGCATTTTGTATATTACATTTTTTATTTTTTTGCAATTCAATAGATTTTTCTTCTGGCTTAAAGTGACATGAAACTCAAAATTTTTCTTTCATTATTTAGGTAGAACATACATTTTTAAACAACTTTCCAGTTGACTTTTATCATCAAATTTGTTTCATTCTCTTGGTATCATTTGTTGAAGGAGCAGCAATGCACTACTGGTTTCTAACTGAACACATGGGTGAGCCAATGACAGTCGGTATATATATATATATATATATATATATATATATATATATATATATATATACATGCAGCCACCAATCAGCAGCTAGAACCTATGTTCTTTGCTGCTCCTTAGCTTTCCAAGATAAACCTTTCAGTAAAGGTTAAAGGGACACTGAACCCAAATTTTTGGTGATTCAGATAGAACACATGCAATTTTAAGCAACTTTCTAATTTGCTCCTATTATCAATTTTTCTTAGTTCTCTTGCTATCTTTATTTGAAAAAGAAAGTCCAGAACCTTGGACAGCACTTGTTTATTGGTGGAGGAATTTATCAACCAATCAGCAAGAACAACTTAGGTTGTTCACCAAAGTGGGCCGGCATCTAAACTTACATTCCTGCTTTTCAAATAACGATACCAAGAGAATGAAGAACATTTGCTAATAGGAGTAAATTAGAAAGTTGCTTAAAATTGCATGCTCTATCTAAATCACAAAAGAAAAAAATTGGGTTCAGTGTGCCTTTAACAAGAGAAGGAAGCAAATTAAATAATAGAAGTAAATTGGAAAGTTGTTTAAAATTATTTAAATAATGACTATCTAATTATGACTTTACTGTCCCTTTAATTACTATTACAAACCACAAACTCTTCACAGTCAAGTAACATAAGCTTTGCACAATGCTATTAACATCTGTATTAATTAAATAACAACATGTACTATGACAAAGTTCTACTGGGAATCCTTATTGGGGACATCGACATCCTCAAACGAGACCTCTCTTCGAGCGAATAGGTAACACTCTAACTTAAAGGGACACTAAACCCAAAATGTTTCTGTCATGATTCAGGTAGAAAATACAATTTTAAACAACATTCCAATTTACTTCTATTATCTAATTTGCTTAATTCTTTAGATATCCTTTGTTGAAGATATAGTAATGCACATGGGTGAGCCAATCGCATGAAGCATCTATGTGCAGCAACCAATCAGCAGCTACTGATGCTATCTATATATGCTTTTCAGCAAAGGATATCAAGAGAATGAAGCAAATTAGATAATAGAAGTAAATTAGAAAGTTGTTTAAAATCACATGCTCTTTCTGAATCATGAAAGAAAAAAACATAATTTATGTAAGAACTTACCTGATAAATTCATTTCTTTCATATTAGCAAGAGTCCATGAGCTAGTGACGTATGGGATATACATTCCTACCAGGAGGGGCAAAGTTTCCCAAACCTCAAAATGCCTACAAATACACCCCTCACCACACCCACAAATCAGTTTAACGAATAACCAAGAAGTGCGAAAGCATAAAAAAAATAAGGAATTGGAAATAATTGTGCTTTATACAAAAAAATCATAACCACCACAAAAAAGGGGTGGGCCTCATGGACTCTTGCTAATATGAAAGAAATGAATTTATCAGGTAAGTTCTTACATAAATTATGTTTTCTTTGATGTAATTAGCAAGAGTCCATGAGCTAGTGACATATGGGATAATGACTACCCAAGATGTGGATCTTTCCACGCAAGAGTCACGAGAGAGGGAGGGATAAAATAAAGACAGCCAATTCCTGCTGAAAACAATCCACACCCAAAATAAAGTTTAAATGAAAACATAAGCAGAAGATTCAAACTGAAACAGCTGCCTGAAGTACTTTTCTACCAAAAACTGCATCAGAAGAAGAAAACACATCAAAATGGTAGAATTTAGTAAAAGTATGCAAAGAGGACCAAGTTGCTGCTTTGCAAATCTGATCAACCGAAGCCTCATTCCTAAACGCCCAGGAAGTAGAAACTGACCTAGTAGAATGAGCTGTAATCCTTTGAGGCGGAGTTTTACCCGACTCGACATAAGCATGATGAATTAAAGATTTCAACCAAGATGCCAAAGAAATGGCAGAGGCCTTCTGACCTTTCCTAGAACCGGAAAAGTTAACAAATAGACTAGAAGTCTTTCGGAAAGTCTTAGTAGCTTCAACATAATATTTCAAAGCTCTAACCACATCCAAAGAATGCAATGATTTCTCCTTAGAATTCTTAGGAGTAGGACATAATGAAGGAACCACAATCTCTCTACTAATGTTGTTGGAATTCACAACCTTAGGTAAAAATTCAAAAGAAGTTCGCAACACCGCCTTATCCTGAAAAATTAAAAAAGGAGACTCACAAGAAAGAGCAGATAATTCAGAAACTCTTCTGGCAGAAGAGATGGCCAAAAGGAACAAAACTTTCCAAGAAAGTAATTTAATGTCCAATGAATGCATAGGTTTGGTTCTGGGGGCTTGAAGAGCCCCCAGAACCAAATTCAAACTCCAAGGAGGAGAAATTGACTTAATGACAGGTTTTATACGCACCAAAGCTTGTACAAAACAATGAATATCAGGAAGATTAGCAATCTTTCTGTGAAAAAGAACAGAAAGAGCAGAGATTTGTCCTTTCAAGGAACTTGCTTTATCCAAACCATCCTGAAGAAACTGTAAAATTCTTGGAATTCTAAAAGAATGCCAGGAAAACTGATGAGAAAGACACCAAGAAATATGTCTTCCAGACTCTATAATATATCTCCCTAGATACAGATTTACGAGCCTGTAACATAGTATTAATCACAGAGTCAGAGAAACCTCTTTGACTAAGAATCAAGTGTTCAATCTCCATACCTTTAAATTTAAGGATTTGAGATCCTGATGGAAAAAAAGGACCTTGAGACAGAAGGTCTGGTCTTAACGGAAGAGTCCACGGTTGGCAAGAAGCCATCCGGACAAGATCCGCATACCAAAACCTGTGAGGCCATGCTGGAGCTACCAGCAGAACAAACGAGCATTCCTTCAGAATCTTGGAGATCACTCTTGGAAGAAGAACTAGAGGCGGAAAGATATAGGCAGGATGATACTTCCAAGGAAAAGACAATGCATCCACTGCTTCAGCTTGAGGATCCCTGGATCTGGAAAGATACCTGGGAAGTTTCTTGTTTAGATGAGAGGCCATCAGATCTATTTCTGGAAGCCCCCACATTTGAACAATCTGAAGAAATACCTCTGGGTGAAGAGACCATTCGCCCGGATGCAACGTTTGGCGACTGAGATAATCCGCTTCCCAATTGTCTATACCTGGGATATGAACCGCAGAGATTAGACAGGAGCTGGATTCCGCCCAAACCAGAATTCGAGATACTTCTTTCATAGCTAGAGGACTGTGAGTCCCTCCTTGATGATTGATGTATGCTACAGTTGTGACATTGTCTGTCGGAAAACAAATGAACGATTCTCTCTTCAGAAGAGGCCAAGACTGAAGAGCTCTGAAAATTGCACGGAGTTCCAAAATATTGATCGGTAATCTCACCTCCTGAGATTACCAAACCCCTTGTGCCGTCAGAGACAGCTCCCCAACCTGTAAGACTTGCATCTGTTGAAATTACAGTCCAGGTCGGAAGAACAAAAGAAGCCCCCTGAATTAAACGATGATGATCTGTCCACCACGTCAGAGAGTGTCGTACAATCGGTTTTAAAGATATTAATTGAGATATCTTTGTGTAATCCCTGCACCATTGGTTCAGCATACAGAGCTGAAGAGGTCGCATGTGAAAACGAGCAAAGGGGATCGCGTCCGATGCAGCAGTCATAAGACCTAGAATTTCCATGCATAAGGCTACCGAAGGGAATGATTGTGACTGAAGGTTTCGACAAGCTGATATCAATTTTAGACGTCTCTTGTCTGTCAAAGATAGAGTCATGGACACTGAATCTATCTGGAAACCCAAAAAGGTTACCCTTGTCTGAGGAATCAATTAACTTTTTAGTAAATTGATCCTCCAACCATGATCTTGAAGAAACAACACAAGTCGATTCGTATGAGATTCTGCTAAATGTAAAGACTGAGCAAGTACCAAGATATCGTCCAAATAAGGAAATACCACAATACCCTGTTCTCTGATTACAGACAGAAGGGCACCGAGAACCTTTGTAAAAATTCTTGGAGCTGTTGCTAGACCAAACGGTAGAGCCACAAACTGGTAATGCTTGTCTAGGAAAGAGAATCTCAGAAACTGAAAGTGATCTGGATGAATCGGAAGATGTAGATATGCATCCTGTATATCTATTGTAGACATATAATGCCCTTGCTGAACAAAAGGCAGTATAGTCCTTATAGTTACCATTTTGAATGTTGGAATCCTTACATAACGATTCAATATCTTTAGATCCAGAATTGGTCTGAAGGAATTCTCCTTCTTTGGTACAATGAAGAGATTTGAATAAAACCCCAGCCCCCGTTCCAGAACTGGAACTGGCATAATTACTCCAGCCAACTCTAGATCTGAAACACATTTCAGAAATGCTTGAGCCTTCGCTGGATTTACTGGGACACGGGAAAGAAAAAATCTCTTTGCAGGAGGTCTTATTTTGAAGCCAATTCTGTACCCTTCTGAAACAATGTTCTGAATCCAAAGATTGTGAACAGATTTGATCCAAATTTCTTTGAAAAAACGTAATCTGCCCCCTACCAGTTGAGCTGGAATGAGGGCCGCACCTTCATGTGGACTTAGAAGCTGGCTTTGATTTTCTAGAAGGCTTGGATTTATTCCAGACTGGAGATGGTTTCCAAACTGATACCGCTCCTGAGGATGAAGGATCAGGTTTCTGTTCCTTGTTGTGACGAAAGGAACGAAAACAATTATTAGACCTGAATTTACCTTTAGATTTTTTATCCTGTGGTAAAAAAGTTCCTTTCCCTCCAGTAACAGTTGAAATAATAGAATCCAACTGAGAACCAAATAATTTATTACCCTGGAAAGAAAGGGAAAGCAGAGTAGACTTAGAAGACATATCAGCATTCCAAGTTTTAAGCCATAAAGCTCTTCTAGCTAAAATAGCTAGAGACATATACCTGACATCAACCCTAATGATATCAAAGATGGCATCACAAATAAAATTATTAGCATGTTGAAGAAGAATAATAATGCTATGAGAATTATGATCTGTGACTTTTTGCGCTAAAGCTTCCAACCAAAAAATTGAAGCTGCAGCAACATCCGCCAAAGATATAGCAGGTCTAAGAAGATTACCTGAACACAAATAGGCTTTTCTTAGAAAGGATTCAATTTTCCTATCTAAAGGATCCTTAAAGGAAGTACCATCTGCCGTAGGAATCGTAGTACGCTTAGCAAGAGTAGAGACAGCCCCATCAACCTTAGGGATTTTGTCCCAAAACTCTAATCTGTCAGATGGCACAGGATATAATTGCTTAAAACATTTAGAGGGAGTGAATGAATTACCCAAATTATTCCATTCCCTGGAAATTACTTCAGAAATAGCACTAGGAACAGGAAAAACTTCTGGAATAACTACAGGAGATTTAAAAACCTTATCTAAATGTTTAGATTTAGTATCAAGAGGACCAGAATCCTCAATTTCTAAAGCAATTAGAACTTCTTTAAGTAAAGAACGAATAAATTCCATTTTAAATAAATATGAAGATTTATCAGCATCAACCTCTGAGACAGAATCCTCTGAACCAAAAGAACCATTATCAGAATCAGAATGATGATGTTCATTTAAAAATTCATCTGAACAATGAGAAGTTTTAAAAGATTTTTGATGTTTACTAGAAGGAGGAATAACAGACAAAGCCTTCTTAATGGATTCAGAAACAAAATCTCTTATGCTATCAGGAACACTCTGAGTATTAGATGTTGACGGAACAGCAACAGGTAATGGAACTTTACTAAAGGAAATTTTATCTGCATTAACAAGTTTGTCATGACATTCAATACAAACAACAGCTGGAGGAACAGATACCAAAAGTTTACAGCAGATACACTTAGCTTTGGTAGCTCCAGCACCAGGCAGCGATTTTCCTGAAGTATCTTCTGCAACGTGGGACATCTTGCAATATGTAAAAGAAAAAACAACATATAAAGCAAAATAGATCAAATTCCTTAAATGACAGTTTCAGGAATGGGAAAAAATGCCAGTGAACAAGCTTCTAGCAACCAGAAGCAATAAATAATGAGACTTAAATAATGTGGAGACAAAAAGTGACGCCCATATTTTTTTAGCGCCAAATAAGACGCCCACATTATTTGGCGCCTAAATGCTTTTGGCGCCAAAAATTACGCCACATCCGGAACGCCGACACTTTTGACGCAAAAAAACGTCAAAAAAATGACGCAACTTCCGGCGACACGTATGACACCGGAAACAGAAAAAAAATTTTGCGCCAAAAAAGTCCGCGCCAAGAATGACGCAATAAAATGAAGCATTTTCAGCCCCCGCGAGCCTAACAGCCCACAGGGAAAAGTCAAATTTTTAAGGTAAGAAAAAATGATTGAATCAAATGCATTATCCCAAATATGAAACTGACTGTCTGAAAAACATAATTTATGCTTACCTGATAAATTCCTTTCTTCTGTAGTGTGATCAGTCCACGGGTCATCATTACTTCTGGGATTTTACTCCTCCCCAACAGGAAGTGCAAGAGGATTCACCCAGCAGAGCTGCATATAGCTCCTCCCCTCTACGTCACTCCCAGTCATTCGACCAAGGACCAACGAGAAAGGAAAAGCCAAGGGTGAAGTGGTGACTGGAGTATAAATTAAAAAATATTTACCTGCCTTAAAAACAGGGTGGGCCGTGGACTGATCACACTACAGAAGAAAGGAATTTATCAGGTAAGCATAAATTATGTTTTCTTCTGTTAAGTGTGATCAGTCCACGGGTCATCATTACTTCTGGGATACCAATACCAAAGCAAAAGTACACGGATGACGGGAGGGATAGGCAGGCTCTTTATACAGAAGGAACCACTGCCTGAAGAACCTTTCTCCCAAAAATAGCCTCCGATGAAGCAAAAGTGTCAAATTTGTAAAATTTGTAAAAAGTATGAAGCGAAGACCAAGTTGCAGCCTTGCAAATCTGCTCAACAGAGGCCTCATTCTTGAAGGCCCAAGTGGAAGCCACAGCTCTAGTAGAATGAGCTGTAATTCTTTCAGGAGGCTGCTGTCCAGCAGTCTCATAAGCTAAACGAATTATGCTACGAAGCCAAAAAGAAAGAGAGGTAGCAGAAGCTTTTTGACCTCTCCTCTGCCCAGAGTAAACGACAAACAGAGAAGACGTTTGTCGAAATTCCTTAGTTGCCTGTAAGTAAAACTTTAGAGCACGGACTACATCCAGGTTGTGCAGTAGACGTTCCTTCTTCGAAGAAGGATTTGGGCACAAAGAAGGAACAACAATCTCTTGATTGATATTCCTGTTAGTCACTACCTTAGGTAAGAACCCAGGTTTAGTACGCAGAACTACCTTATCCGAATGAAAAATCAAATAAGGAGAATCACAATGTAAGGCTGATAATTCAGAGACTCTTCGAGCCGAGGAAATAGCCATTAAAAATAGAACTTTCCAAGATAACAACTTTATATCAATGGAATGAAGGGGTTCAAACGGAACGCCCTGTAAAACAGTAAGAACAAGGTTTAAACTCCATGGTGGAGCAACAGTTTTAAACACAGGCTTAATCCTGGCCAAAGCCTGACAAAAAGCCTGGACGTCAGGAACCTCTGACAGACGTTTGTGTAACAGAATGGACAGAGCTGAGATCTGCCCCTTTAATGAACTAGCAGATAAACCCTTTTATAAACCTTCTTGTAGAAAAGACAATATCCTAGGAATCCTAACCTTACTCCAAGAGTAACCTTTGGATTCACACCAATATAGGTATTTACGCCATATCTTATGGTAAATCTTTCTGGTAACAGGCTTCCTAGCCTGTATTAAGGTATCAATAACTGACTCAGAAAACCCACGTCTTGATAAAATCAAGCGTTCAATTTCCAAGCAGTCAGCTTCAGAGAAGTTAGATTTTGATGTTTGAAGGGACCCTGTATCAGAAGGTCCTGTTTCAGAGGTAGAGACCAAGGTGGACAGGATGACATGTCCACCAGGTCTGCATACCAAGTCCTGCGTGGCCACGCAGGTGCTATTAGAATCACTGATGCTCTCTCTTGTTTGATTCTGGCAATCAATCGAGGAAGCATCGGGAAGGGTGGAAACACGTAAGCCATCCTGAAGTCCCAAGGTGCTGTCAGGGCATCTATCAGGACTGCTCCTGGATCCCTGGATCTGGACCCGTAACGAGGAAGCTTGGCGTTCTGTCGAGACGCCATGAGATCTATCTCTGGTTTGCCCCAACGTCGAAGTATTTGGGCAAAGACCTCCGGATGGAGTTCCCACTCCCCCGGATGAAAAGTCTGACGACTTAAGAAATCCGCTTCCCAGTTCTCCACCCCCGGGATGTGGATTGCTGACAGGTGGCAAGAGTGAGACTCTGCCCAGCGAATTATCTTTGATACTTCCATCATAGCTAGGGAGCTTCTTGTCCCTCCCTGATGGTTGATGTAAGCTACAGTCGTGATGTTGTCCGACTGAAACCTGATGAACCCCCGAGTTGTTAACTGGGGCCAAGCCAGGAGGGCATTGAGAACTGCTCTCAATTCCAGAATGTTTATTGGCAGGAGACTCTCCTCCTGACTCCATTGTCCCTGAGCCTTCAGAGAATTCCAGACGGCACCCCAACCTAGAAGGCTGGCGTCTGTTGTTACAATTGTCCAGTCTGGTCTGCTGAATGGCATCCCCCTGGACAGATGTGGCCGAGAAAGCCACCATAGAAGAGAATTTCTGGTCTCTTGATCCAGATTCAGAGAAGGGGATAAGTCTGAGTAATCCCCATTCCACTGACTTAGCATGCACAGTTGCAATGGTCTGAGGTGTAAGCGTGCAAAGGGTACTATGTCCATTGCCGCTACCATTAAGCCGATTACCTCCATGCATTGAGCCACTGACGGGTGTTGAATGGAATGAAGGGTGCGGCAAGCACTTTGAAGTCTTGTTAGCCTGTCCTCTGTCAGGTAAATCTTCATTTCTACAGAATCTATCAGAGTCCCCAGGAAGGGAACTCTTGTGAGTGGAACGAGTGAACTTTTCTTTTCGTTCACCTTCCATCCATGTGACCTTAGAAATGCCAGTACTAACTCTGTATGAGACTTGGCAGTTTGAAAGCTTGAAGCTTGTATCAGAATGTCGTCTAGGTATGGAGCTACCGAGATTCCCCGCGGTCTTAGTACCGCCAGAAGAGCACCCAGAACCTTTGTGAAGATTCTTGGAGCTGTAGCCAATCCGAATGGAAGAGCCACAAACTGGTAATGCCTGTCTAGGAAGGCAAACCTTAGGTACCGGTAATGATCTTTGTGAATCGGTATGTGAAGGTAAGCATCTTTTAAATCTACAGTGGTCATGTACTGACCCTCTTGGATCATAGGTAAAATTGTCCGAATAGTCTCCATCTTGAACGATGGAACTCTTAGGAATTTGTTTAGGATCTTTAAGTCCAGGATTGGTCTGAAAGTTCCCTCTTTTTTGGGAACCACAAACAGATTTGAGTAAAACCCCTGTCCCTGTTCCGATCGTGGAACTGGATGGATTACTCCCATTAACAAGAGCTCTTGTACGCAGCGTAGAAACTCCTCTTTCTTTGTCTGGATTGTTGACAACCTTGACAGATGAAATCTCTCTCTTGGAGGAGAGTATTTGAAGTCCAGAAGGTATCCCTGAGATATTATCTCTAGCGCCCAGGGATCCTGAACATCTCTTGCCCAAGCCTGGGCGAAGAGAGAAAGTCTGCCCCCCACTAGATCCGATCCCGGATCGGGGGCCCTCAATTCATGCTGTTTTAGGGGCAGCAGCAGGTTTCCTGGTCTGCTTGCCCTTGTTCCAGGACTGGTTAGGTTTCCAGCCTTGCCTGTAGCGAGCAACAGCTCCTTCCTGTTTTGGTGCAGAGGAAGTTGATGCTGCTCCTGCTTTGAAATTACGAAAGGAACGAAAATTAGACTGTCTAGCCTTAGCTTTGGCTTTGTCCTGAGGCAGGGCATGGCCTTTACCTCCTGTAATGTCAGCGATAATCTCTTTCAACCCGGGCCCGAATAAGGTCTGCCCTTTGAAAGGTATATTAAGCAATTTAGACTTAGAAGTAACATCAGCTGACCAGGATTTTAGCCACAGCGCCCTGCGTGCCTGAATGGCGAATCCTGAATTCTTCGCCGTAAGTTTAGTAAGATGTACTACGGCCTCCGAAATGAATGAATTAGCTAGTTTAAGGACTCTAAGCCTGTCCTTAATGTCGTCCATAGTAGCTGAACCAATGTTCTCTTCCAGAGACTCAATCCAGAATGCCGCTGCAGCCGTGATCGGCGCAATGCATGCAAGGGGTTGCAATATAAAACCTTGTTGAACAAACATTTTCTTAAGGTAACCCTCTAACTTTTTATCCATTGGATCTGAAAAAGCACAGCTATCCTCCACCGGGATAGTGGTACGCTTAGCTAAAGTAGAAACTGCTCCCTCCACCTTAGGGACCGTTTGCCATAAGTCCCTTGTGGTGGCGTCTATTGGAAACATTTTTCTAAATATCGGAGGGGGTGAGAACGGCACAACGGGTCTATCCCACTCCTTAGTAACAATTTCAGTAAGTCTCTTAGGTATAGGAAAAACCTCAGTACTCGTCGGTACCGCAAAATATTTATCCAACCTACACATTTTCTCTGGTATTGCAACTGTGTTACAATCATTCAGAGCCGCTAACACCTCCCCTAGTAATACACGGAGGTTTTCCAGTTTAAATTTAAAATTTGAGATATCTGAATCCAGTCTGTTTGGATCAGAACCGGCACCCACAGAATGAAGTTCTCCGTCCTCATGTTCTGCCACCTGTGACGCAGTGTCTGACATGGCCCTAATATTATCAGCGCACTCTGTTCTCACCCCAGAGTGATCACGCTTACCTCTTAGTTCTGGTAATTTAGCCAAAACCTCAGTCATAACAGTAGCCATATCCTGTAATGTGATTTGTAATGGCCGCCCAGATGTACTCGGCGCTACAATATCACGCACCTCCCTCTGAGCGGGAGATGCAGGTACTGACACGTGAGGCGAGTTAGTCGGCATAACTCTCCCCTCGTTGTTTGGTGAAATTTGTTCAATTTGTACAGATTGACTTTTATTTAAAGTAGCATCAATACAGTTAGTACATAAATTTCTATTGGGCTCCACTTTGGCATTGCAACAAATGACACAGGTATCATCCTCTGAATCAGACATGTTTAACACACTAGCAAATAAACTTGCAACTTGGAAATACAATTCAATTAGAATAATATTAAAAACGTACTGTGCCTTTAAGAAGCACAGAAGATCTATGACAGTTGAAAATTAATAAATTGAAACAGTTATAGCCTCAATCCTTGTAAACAACACAACTTTAGCAAAGGTTTAATCCCATTAGCAAAGATAACAAATTCTGAAAGCAGGAAACAAATTACAGAATAAACGTTTTTTATCTCAGTCAACTATAATTCTCACAGCTCTGCTGAGAGAAATTACCTCCCTCAAAATAAGTTTTGAAGACCCCTGAGCTCTGTAGAGATGAACCGGATCATGTAGGAAATACAATGAGTTGCTGACTGAAATATCTGATGCGTAGCAAAAGCGCCAAAAAACGGCCCCTCCCCCTCACACACAGTAGTGAGAGAGAACAGAAACTGTCAGAAAAAAGATTAAGCAACTGCCAAGTGGAAAAATAGTGCCCAAACATTTATTCACTCAGTACCTCAGCAAATGAAAACGATTTTACATTCCAGCAAAAACGTTAAACATAATCTCTAGTTATTAAACAGCTTTATGTATTTCTTACAGTGTAATTCTAGTGAAGTACCATTCCCCAGAATACTGAAGTGTAAAGTATACATACATGACATTATATCGGTATGGCAGGATTTTCTCATCAATTCCATTGTCAGAAAATAAAAGCTGCTACATACCTCTATGCAGATTCATCTGCCCGCTGTCCCCTGATCTGAAGTTTACCTCTCCTCAGATGGCCGAGAAACAGCAATATGATCTTAACTACTCCGGCTAAAATCATAGCAAAAACTCTGGTAGATTCTCCTTCAAACTCTGCCAGAGAGATAATAACACACTCTGGTGCTATTTTAAAATAACAAACTTTTGATTGAAGATATAAAACTAAGTATAATCACCATAGTCCTCTCACACATCCTATCTAGTCGTTGGGTGCAAGAGAATGACTGGGAGTGACGTAGAGGGGAGGAGCTATATGCAGCTCTGCTGGGTGAATCCTCTTGCACTTCCTGTTGGGGAGGAGTAAAATCCCAGAAGTAATGATGACCCGTGGACTGATCACACTTAACAGAAGAAATAAGGAATGTTGAACATCCTGAGTCAAGGCAAATAAATGTTTGAATACATATATTTAGAACTTTATTAAAAAAGTGCCTAACCATAGCTTAGAGTGTCACAGAAAATAAGACTTACTTACCCCAGGACACTCATCTACATGTAGTAGAAAGCCAAACCAGTACTGAAACGAAAATCAGCAGAGGTAATGGTATATATATATAAGAGTATATCGTCGATCTGAAAAGGGAGGTAAGAGATGAATCTCTACGACCGATAACAGAGAACCTATGAAATAGACCCCGTAGAAGGAGATCATTGCATTCAAATAGGCAATACTCTCCTCACATCCCTCTGACATTCACTGCACGCTGAGAGGAAAACCGGGCTCCAACCTGCTGCGGAGCGCATATCAACGTAGAACTAACACAAACTTACTTCACCACCTCCATAGGAGGCAAAGTTTGTAAAACTGATTTGTGGGTGTGGTGAGGGGTGTATTTGTAGGCATTTTGAGGTTTGGGAAACTTTGCCCCTCCTGGTAGGAATGTATATCCCATACGTCACTAGCTCATGGACTCTTGCTAATTACATGAAAGAAATGTGGGTTTCATGTCCCTTTAAAGTGAATGTCAATTCAGATGAATCGGTGCCCGGTTTTGAATGTCAATTGAGATGAATCAGTGCCCGGTTTTTAATAATCCTATTAAAAACAAGGGCACTTTAATTCATAAAAATTTACATTTCACTCGTTTTCTTCAAATACTTAGCTTTTAATCTTCACAGCTGCTCCAGCGATTCCCCCGGCCGTCGGAAGCCTCTTCATACGTCAGAAATTACTAATCTGGCTTTCTCAAATCACGGCTTCCCCCCCGGGGGAATCATGGCCTGAGGCAACACTGTGAGGAAGCGGGATTCGTGATTTTGGATCCATGAAGAGGGCTTGCGAAGGGCGGAGAAAGCCCTGCAGCGGCAATCAGGACTAAAAGGTATTTGAAGAAAAGGAGTGAAATGTAAATTTTTATGTATTAAAGTGCCCTTGTTTTTAATAGGATTATTAAAAACAAGGGCACCGATTCATTTAAATTGACATTCACTTTAAATCAACCCTCATCCCTGGCATTGACAACCCAGCACCTCACAAACCTATCTACACTTTTAGGGGCTTGAGGGCCCGTGTTTCTGGCGAGTCTTCAGACTCACCAGAAACACCAGTTATGAAGCAGCGGTCTAAAGACCGCTGCTCCATGACCCTGTCCTCCTGCTCTGAGCAGGCAGACAGGAATCACAGGAAAATTCAACCTGATCGAGTACGATCGGGTTGATTTACACACCCTGCTGGCGGCCCCATTGGCCGCAAGTCTGCAGGGGGCGGCATGCCAATGGGCGAGTCTGCAGGGGGCGGCGTTGCACCAGCAGCTCTTTTGAGCTGCTGGTGCAATGCTGAATACAGAGAGCGTATTACTCTCCGCATTCAGCGATGTCTGTCGGAGCTGATCCGCACTGTCGGATCAGGTCCGACAGACATTTGTTAAATAGGCCTCTTAGCATCTCCACCCCCACCTTCTCCTTTTCTTCCTTTCTTTCTTCCTTTAACTTTCCATTCCCATCTAATCTCTTCAAGGTATGACTAAGGCAAAAGTTTACATGTTGTTCTTACTTTTTTTTTTCAGCAGGACATTAACTGCAGTTATGTTTATTATTCTATATGTTTAATTATTGGCCATGGACTTGTTTGAATCTTATTTTGCAAACAAAAGAGGACATTAGAGACTGACCAACTTTTCTTCTCTCCACTAAAGGGCATATGCCTGAAATGCTATGCTATCCCAAAAACAATATATAACCTGCAATATTTGAAAACTACTTAGGAATCACTTGTAAGTTTTGCCAACTGATGTTATTGTATGTTTTGACAATCTTTAATAAAAACTATATTAAAAAAAAAAAAGAAAAATAATTTGTATTAATTAAAATGAATCTGAATTTTATTAAATATTGACTCCAGTTCTACCTTTGATATCTTTCCTCTGTGATTTACAATGTGTTGGTTGATTTGATATAATACTTGTGCATTTATTGGTTGAAAACATTTACTATAAACATTTAGCTTTAATATTTTGTATATAAAAACAATATATTTATTTATTACAGACAGCTTTACATTTTTAGAATATTCAAAACAATTTATAACAAGTTTCCAAATGTAGTCATATTTATGATAAATTATACACATTTAATAAGGTTTCCTTAAAATACTTCATAAGTAAAATAAAATTCAGTGTAAGCATTTCAAAAGCAGGAACAATTTACAGGAAGTAAAAAAAAAAAAACGTTTTTTTCACAAATCTGTAAACTCAGTCATTCTGAAACAAGTTTCAGCAGCATACATTAGAATCAAGATAAAAGGTGACACATATTGTAGAAAAACATAATTTTTAATCCAATGCAGTCATGCATTTTGAGTATTCAAATATACAACCAACATCATAAAAATCTATTTTATTCTTACTATCATGCTAAGGAATCCAGGTTTGCTAAAAGGCAGAACTTTATGAATTCCATAGAATAATAATGTAAATAATAAATGTAAATGAGTATTTTTAAAAACATTGATAAGAAAAATGTAATTGGTTAACAATCTATATATTTTTTGGCACTTCTCTTTTGAAAAAAAAAAAAAATGAAACTATTATGACTGTTTAGTTCGAATAGATTCTCTGCTTTTCATGAAAACGGACTGTTTATCCATAAGTTTGGTAAACACTCCATTAGGATTTGCCAGGAGTTCTTCATGTTTTCCACACTCCACAACTTGACCCTGATCAAGAACTGCAACAGAATCAGCGTTTTGGATTGTAGACAGTCGATGGGCAATGATAAGAGTTGTCCTTCCATCCATAAGCCGGTCTAGAGCTTCTTGAACTAGATATTCGTTTTCAGCATCAAGGGCACTATGTTGATCAGAAAACAAAAAGATTGTGATAAATTAAATTATTGGAATATGAAAATATATATTTTGAAATAGGAAAAGCTAGTGAAACAATGTAAGTGAAATATCTGGATTTAATTTAACACAACAAACCAAAACATTGGGTTATTATTGAGTAAAATTAGTTGCTCCCTTAAAAGGGACATGAAACCCCACATTTTTCTTTCACAATTTAGAAAGAGCATGCAATTTTAAACAACTTTCCAATTTACTTCTAGTATTTCCAATTTACTTCTAGTATCCTTTGCTGAAAGGTTTATCTAGGTATGCTCAGGAGCAGCAAATAACCTAGGTTCTAGCTGCTGATTGGTGGCTGCATATATATATATATAAACATATATACACACACACACACAGTATATATATATATATATATATATATATATAAAAACACACACTTACACACACACTCCGATTGTCATTGGCTAACCCATGTGTTCATTTAGAAACCAGTAGTGCATTGCTGCTCCTTCAACAAATGATACCAAACAAATGAAGTAATACAAAGTACACTGGAAAGTTGTTTAAAATTGTATGGTCTACCTAAATCATGAAAGAAAATTTTTAAGTTTCATGTCCGTTTAAGGTTTCCATTCTTAAATGACATAGGCAAATTTAGCATTTTTGCTCACCATTGCATAACCACTCTCTAGTTAAGTGCATCCATACATATTATACACCTTTTTTAACACACAAACATGCCTTTCTTGTGGCACCCTATAGGGGTATAAAAAATACAAATAAATAGGAATTTAATATTGGAAAATGGGGCAAAAATTAAAACATTTTTGCAGTTTTCTTTATAACCCTTTCTACAAAACTAGTGAAGTTAAAGAAATATACCTCCAAATAAAATCATTATTTTATCCTGATTTTAAGAATACCCCATATGTCTAGGTCTTCAAGTAATTTATTGCAAATATTGACCAAATACTAAAAAGATGGCATTATTGGTTTAAAGTTAAAAAGGAAATTTATGCTTACCTGATAAATTTATTTCTTCTACGATATGACAAGTGCACGGATTTCATCCTTACTTGTGGGATTATCCTCCTGGTAACAGGAAGTGGCAAAGGGCACCACAGCAGAGCTGTATATATAGCTCCTCCCTTCCCTCCACCTCCAGTCATTCGACCGAAGTTAGGAAGAGAAAGGAAAAGCCAAAGGTGCAGAGGTGACTAAAGTTTAACAAAAATATAATATATACCTGTCTTAAAAAATGACAGGGAGGGCCGTGGACTCGTCATATTGTAGAAGAAATAAATTTATCAGGTAAGCATAAATTTCCTTTTCTTCTACAAGATATGACAAGTCCACGGATTTCATCCTTACTTGTGGGATACAATACCAAAGCAACAGGACACGGATGAAACGGGAGGGACAAGACAGGGAACTAAACGGAAGGCACCACTGCTTGAAGAACCTTTCTCCCAAAACCAGCCTCAGAAGAAGCAAAAGTATCAAATTTGTAAAATTTTGAAAAAGTATGAAGAGACGACCAAGTTGCAGCCTTGCAAATCTGTTCAACAGTAGCATCGTTTTTAAATGCCCATGAGGAAGCCACAGCCCTAGTAGAATGAGCCGTAATTCGTTCAGGAGGCTGCTGTCCAGCAGTCTCATATGCCAGACGGATGATACTCTTCAGTCAAAAAGAAAGAGAGGTAGCCGTAGCTTTCTGGCCCCTACGCCCTCCAGAAAAAACAGCAAATAATGAAGATGATTGACGAAAATCCTTAGTCGCCTGTAAGTAAAACATCAGGGCACGGACCACGTCCAAGTTATGCAACAGACGCTCCTTCTTTGAAGAAGGATTAGGACATAGAGAAGGAACAACAATTTCCTGATTAATATTCTTATTTGAAACAACCTTAGGAAGGAATCCAGGTTTGATACGTAAAACCACCTTATCAGAATGGAAGATAAGATAAGGCGAGTCACATTGTAACGCTGAACGCACAGAAACTCTACGAGCAGAAGAAATAGCAACCAAAATCAAAATTTTCCAAGATAACAACTTAATATCTATGGAATGCATGGGTTCAAACGGAACCCCTTGAAGAACTTTAATAACTAAATTCAAACTCCAGGGTGGAGCAATTGGTCTAAACACAGGCTTGATTCTGCTCAGAGCCTGACAAAAAGACTGAACGTCTGGAACCTCTGCCAAACGTTTGTGTAATAAAATGGATAAGGCAGATATTTGTCCCTTTAAGGAACTTGCGGATAACCCTTTCTCCAATCCTTCTTGGAGAAAAGACAGAATTCTGAGAATCCTAACTCTACTCCATGAGTAGCCCTTGGATTCGCACCAATAAAGATATTTACGCCATATCTTATGGTAGATCTTTCTAGTAACAGGCTTACGCGCCTGAATCAAAGTATCAATGACCGAATCAGAGAACCCCCGCTTAGATAAAATCAAGCGTTCAATCTCCAAGCAGTCAGCTGCAGAGAAACTAGACTGGGGTGTTGAAAAGGTCCCTGAATGAGAAGGTCCTGCCTCAATGGAAGCTTCCACGGCGGCAGAGAGGACATGTCCACTAGATCGGCATACCAAGTCCTGTGAGGCCACGCAGGCGCAATTAGAATGACTGAAGCCCTCTCCTGTTTGATCCAAGCAATCACCCAGGGAAGGAGAGTAAACGGTGGAAACAAATAAGCTAGGCTGAACGACCAAGGCACTGCCAAGGCATCTATCAGTTCGGCCTGAGGATCTCTTGATCTGGATCCGTATGTCGGGAGCTTGGCATTCTGACGAGACGCCATCAGATCCAATTCTGAACTGCCCCATCTGAGGATCAGAGTGGCAAAGACCTCTGGATGGAGTTCCCACTCCCCCGGATGAAAAGTCTGTCTGCTTAAAAAGTCCGCTTCCCAGTTGTCCACTCCTGGGATGTAGATTGCTGACAGATAACAAGAGTGAGCTTCCACCCACCGAATTATCTTGGATACTTCTGTCATCGCTAAGGAACTCCTTGTTCCTCCCTGATGATTGATGTAAGCCACAGTCGTGATGTTGTCCAACTGAAAGCGGATGAATTTGGCCGAAGCCAACTGAGGCCACGACTGAAGCGCATTGAATATTGCTCTCAATTCCAGAATGTTGATTGGAAGAAGAGACTCCGGCTGAGTCCACACACCCTGAGCCTTCAGGGAATTCCAGACTGCACCCCAGCCTAGAAGACTGGCGTCCGTAGTCACTATCACCCAAAAAGGTCTGCGGAAACACGTCACTTGGGACAGATGATCCGGCGACAACCACCAAAGAAGAGAGTCTCTTGTCTCCTGATCCAGATCTATCTGAGGAGACAAAATTGCATAATCTCCATTCCACTGCCTGAGCATACTCAGCTGTAGTGGTCTGAGATAAAATCGAGCAAACGGAATGATGTCCATCGCCGCCACCATCAATCCAATTACCTCCATGCACTGGGCCACTGATGGCCGAGGATTGGACTGAAGGGCTCGGCATGTATTCAGAATCTTTAACTTTCTGACCTCTGTCAGGAAAATTTTCATGGATATGGAATCTATTAGAGTTCCCAAGAAGGGAACCTTGGTTTGTGGAATTAATTAACTCTTTTCTAGATTTACCTTCCACCCGTGAGTCCTCAGAAAGGACAGAACCGTGTCTGTGTGAGACTTTGTCAGATGGTAAGACGACGCCTGGATCAGGATATCGTCCAGATAAGGAGCAACTGCAATACCCCGCGGCCTGAGAACCGCCAAAAGGGACCCTAGAACCTTCGTGAAGATCCTGGGTGCTGTGGCAAACCCAAAGGGGAGAGCCATGAACTGAAAATGTTTGTTCAGGAAGGCAAACCTTAGAAACTGATGATAATCCTTGTGGATAGGAATATGAAGGTATGCATCCTTTAAGTCCATGGTAGTCATATTGACCCTCCTGGATCAATGGCAGAATTGTTTGAATAGTCTCCATTTTGAAGGATGGGACTCTGAGAAACTTGTTTAGACTCTTTAGATCTAAAATGGGTCGAAACGTGCCCTCTCTTTTGGGAAACACGAAAAGATTTGAGTAAAACCCCTGTCCCTGTTCCAGTCTTGGAACGGGACAAATTACTCCCATAGTAGAGAGGTCTTTTACACAACGTAAGAACACCTCTCTTTTTGTCTGGTCTGCAGACAATCGTGAAAGAAGAAACCTCCCCCTTGGGAGAGAACTTTTGAATTCCAGCTGATACCCTTGGGACACGATCTCCAGTGTCCAAGGATCCTGAACATCTCTTACCCAAGCCTGGGCAAAGAGAGAGAGTGTTCCCCCTACAAGATCCGGTCCCGGATCAGGGGCCGCCCCTTCATGCTGTTTTGGAAGCAGCAGCGGGCTTTTTGGGTTGTTTACCCTTGTTCCAAGTCTGGTTGGGTCTCCAGACGGACTTGGTCTGGGCAAAATTCCCTTCCTGCTTGGTGGAAGACGAGGAAGAAAGAGGGGACTCCTTTAAAGTTCCGAAAGGAACGAAAATTATTTTGTTTACCCCTCAGTTTAGTAGTTCTATCCTGAGGTAGGAGATGACCCTTACCTCCCGTAATGTCAGAAATGATCTCCTTTAAGTCAGGCCCGAATAGGGTTTTCCCCTTGAAAGGAATAGCCAAAAGCTTTGACTTGGATGACACATCAGCAGACCAAGATTTTAACCATAACGCTCTATGCGCTAAAATAGCAAATCCGGCATTCTTAGCTGCCAATTTAGCAATCTGAAAGGCGGCATCTGTAATAAAAGAATTAGCCAGCTTAAGAGCCTTAATTCTATCTAAGATATCCTCTAAAGGAGTCTCAGTCTTAAGAGACTCTTCTAAAGCATCAAACCAGAAGGCTGCCGCAGTGGTAACTGGAACAATGCAGGTTGTTGGTTGTAAAAGGAAGCCCTGATGAATAAACAATTTCTTTAGAAGACCCTCCAATTTCTTATCCATAGGGTCTTTAAAAGCACAACTGTCTTCAATAGGAATAGTTGTACGCTTCGCCAGGGTAGATATAGCTCCTTCCACCTTAGGGACTGTTTGCCACGAGTCCCGAACAGTTTCAGATGGGATACATCTTCTTGAAATTAGGAGAGTGTGAGAACAGAATACCCGGTCTGTCCCATTCCCTCTTAATAATCTCTGAGATTCTCTTAGGAACCGGAAAAACATCAGTGTAAGCAGTGTAAGCAGGTACCTCTAAGTATTTGACCATCCAGAGTCACTAAAACCTCCCGAAGTAACAGGCGGAGGTGTTCAAGCTTAAATTTAAAGGACATGACGTCCGAGTCTGTCTGAGGTAACGCACTTCCCGAATCGGAAAGTTCCCCCTCAGACAGAAGTTCCCTGACCCCCAAATCAGATCCCTGTGAGGGTACATCAGAAATAGCTAATAAAGCATTAGAGGACTCAGTATTTACATTGACTTCTGTCCTACTGCATTTACCCTGTAACACTGGCAACTTAGATAATACCTCTGTAAGGGTAGTTGACACAACTGCAGCCATATCCTGCAGAGTAAAGGAATTAGACGCGGTTGAAGAACCAGGCGTCGCTTGGGTGGGCGTTAAAGGTTGTGACGCTTGGGGAGAAATTAGCGGTATACCCTGATTCTCCTCAGACTGAGAATCATCTTTAGACACATTTTCTTTACATAAAATCTGTGCTTTACATTGTAAGGCCCTCTCAGTACACGAGGGACAAAAAGTTAGAGGGGGTTCCACAGTGGCATCTAAACACAGAGCAAGGAGATTTCTCCTCAGTGTCAGACATGTTAAACAGACTAGCAATCTTATAATAGTCGTTCTTTTATTAAAAAAAATGTAGCTCTTAATTATAGTTAAAAGTTCATGCAGAAAAAAAAAAACTGTACTGCGCTTTTAAATTTCAAATGCGCCATTTTTTTTGAGACGTTCAAAAACGTGTTTATAGCAATAAAAATTATTTGGATGTGCCCAAAAACTCTCTGAGTATTGCATCCACTTGTTGAAATATGTCAGACCAATATAATAATGATTTTAACAATTAAATTATGTATTATCTTTAATTAGGCCCCTGCACCACGCCACAGCTCTGCTGTGGCGCCTGCCTGCCCCCGGAATGTAACTGCTGCTACTCGAGGAGCTTTTCAGGCCCTTTGGAAGTCCGGATAACTTAGGCCCCATCAGAGATCAGGACTCTGTCGCCCATGCGATCCGGCTGAACTGCGCGTCTGAGCGCGCAAAATAGGCCCCGCCCACCGTGGGCGTTATTCAAGCTCGGTAAGACCCGCATGGGTCATAACAAAAAATAAACATGTCCTCTAAGTATAAGCCATGTGCCCTCTTATATACACTCCATATATCGAGTGAAAAACCCTGCACAAATATGTCAGACCACCTTCATAACATGACAGCTTTTAAGCAGAACCGCAACTACCAGCGTCAAGCCCCACTTTATAAGACAAAAAATATTTTACATACTTTGGTAATAAAGAGAAAGGGATTCCAGGTACACCATTTCTTTACACATAGTGTATACTGCTTACCCCTCCCCATAAAGGGGAAAATGTCAGCCTGTTCTGTGCATCAAGTCTCCCCAGAAACAAAAAGACTGAACATACCTCAAAGTTGCTTGTAGCAAGACACCGTTCTCCACACTGAAGATTTTCTTACACTACCTTCAGCTGCTGTGGGAACCATCATGGATCTTAGAAAACGTTTGCTAAGATCATCAACATCAGGGCAGAAAGATTCCTCACTCTCCCTGAGAAAAATAGTACTCACTGGCACCATTTTAAAATAAAAAAACTTCTTGATTGAAGAAACTAAACTAACACCTCACTTTACCTCTTCCTATTACTATACAGGCAAAGAGAATGACTGGAGGTGGAGGGAAGGGAGTAGCTATATATACAGCTCTGCTGTGGTGCTCTTTGCCACTTCCTGTTAGCAGGAGGATAAATCCCACAAGGATGAAATCCGTGGACTCATCATATCTTGTAGAAGAAACTTGCTATGCCTGGACTGTAAGCTAAACAGCAGTTTAGCTTTGGGTTGGCCTTCATACTGCCTTTTTGCAGTGCCTCACTCATAAGGCTGCAGATATAGTGCACATGGAACAATGGTGCACGCAGTACCTTGTACGGCACGTGTTGTTAAGGGGTTAGCAAAGGTTATCAAGAGTGTGTGCTCAACTTGGTGATAATAAAGTTATGTTTTATTTATATCATTGTATCCTCTTGCAAGTGCTGCTGTAACACTGTGTCTTATGTGTTTACTTGGTTCCCACTTTCAGAATAATGCTCAATATCTTCATATTCCTTTTTGCTACCTCTTGTCTCTACAACAAACTACATTACTCAGTTATTTCTTTTCCCTCTCCACCTGCACTGTTCATTAGCCCATCTCTCTTATACTCACCTTACTTTTGTACTCATGAACTCTACTTATTCCTAAATACTCTCTCTCCCCCCTGCACTTCAGTTAAACAACAGTCTCATTACTGCAAATCTGCTTCTCATCTCATGTCACTCTCCCTCTTGCTCATACTAGCTGCTGGCGACATCTCCCCTAATCCTGGTCCCTCACAACCTCCTAACCTTTCACATCCTTGTGTGCCTTTCAATAGACTTCAAAAACTAAACTCTGGTAACCTTAATCGCATTCCTCTTACATCTAAAACCCCCTCCCCCTTCATTTGTGCACTCTGGAACTCTCGCTCTGTTTGCAACAAGCTAACTTCTATCCATGATCTCTTTATCTCCCACTCTCTTAACCTTCTGGCTCTTACAGAAACCTGGCTCTCTGCTTCAGACACAGCATCCACTGCTGCACTGTCACATGGGGGTCTCCATTTCAGTCACACTCCTAGGTCTGGCAATAGACAAGGAGGTGGTGTCGGTATTTTACTTTCCTCTCGTTGCACCTTCCAACAAATACAGCCCTTCTCTTCACTCACATTTTCTTCATTTGAAGCACACATGATTCGGTTATTCTCTCCCCTCTCTATACGTGTTGCAGTCATATACCGCCCCCCTGGCTCCCCAACTCAATTTTTAGATCACTTTGCTGCCTGGCTTCCTTATTTCCTTTCCTCAGACACCCCTGCCCTCATTCTTGGCGACTTCAACATCCCCATTAACAATCCCACTGCCTCATCTGCTAAACAACTTCTGCAACTCACTTCCTCTTTCGGTCTGTCACAATGGACTGATTCTCCCACTCACAAAGACGGTCACTCCCTTGACCTGATCTTTAGCTATCGATGCACTCTCTCAAACTTCTCAAACTCCCCTTTTCCTCTTTCTGACCACCATCTCCTTACCTGCAACATATCATCCCTTCCTACAACTCTCCCACCTTCTACTCCTCACACCAAACTTCACAGAAGCATTAGGTCTTTAGATCAGCAACAACTTGCTAATTCCCTTCAACCGCTCCTCTCATCCTTCTCCTCCTTTTCCTGCCCTGAACAATCTATCTGCCACTATAATTCCACCCTTATATCCGTCCTTGACAATCTCGCCCCTCTTACCACTGCTAGGAAATCACACACTCATCCCCAGCCCTGGCATACTCCTCTGACACGGTACCTACGCAGATGTTCCCGTACTGCTGAACGGCATTGGAGAAAATCACGGAGTTCAGCTGATTTTCTTCATTACAAATTCATCTTGAACTCCTACTATTCTGCCCTTAATCTCCACAAGCAACACTACTTCTCTACTCTTATCTCTAATCTTTCTTCAAATCCAAAACGTCTGTTCTCCACTTTCAATACTCTCCTCCGCCCTCCCCCACTTCCTAATACAACTTCTCTGTCAGCTCAAGACTTTGCCAGTCACTTCATTAACAAAATTGATTCCATCAGACATGAAATCAGCTCTCAACACAATTCCATTCTCTCCCCCCCTCAAATACTCTCACTCAACCACAACCCTCATAACCTGAAACTTAGTTCATTCTCCCCTGTTACTGAGGACGAAGTTTCAGCACTTATACTGCGCTCTCACCTCACTACCTGTCCCCTTGACCCTATCCCCTCACAGCTGCTCCCCTCTCTCTCTGCTACCCTTACCCCTATACTAACACACATTTTCAACCTCTCCCTCAGCACTGGTACATTTCCCTCATCATTGAAACATGCACTGGTCACACCTATCCTCAAAAAACCTTCCCTTGATCCTACCTCCCCATCCAACTACCGCCCAATTTCCCTCCTCCCTCTTGCTTCAAAGCTTCTCGAAAAACTAGTATATGCACGCCTATCCCATTTCCTTACGTTAAACTCCCTTCTTGACCCGCTGCAATCTGGATTTCGTCCCTATCACTCCACAGAGACAGCTATTGTTAAGGTCACCAACGACCTACTTACAGCTAAATCAAAAGGCCAGTTCTCTCTGCTTATCCTCCTTGATCTGTCCGCAGCCTTTGACACTGTCGACCACCCTCTTTTGCTCCAAACCCTCCAATCCTTCGGCATCTGTGACACAGCCCTTTCATGGCTCTCTTCCTACCTGTCAAACCGTACCTTCAGTGTAGCCTTCTCTGGGGCCTCCTCTGCCCCGTCACCCCTTTCTGTCGGAGTACCGCAAGGCTCTGTCCTCGGTCCCCTTCTCTTCTCAATCTATACGTCATCACTAGGTTCCCTTATTAAGTCCCACAGTTTCCAATATCATCTGTATGCCGATGACACCCAAATCTACTTCTCTGCACCAGAACTATCTCCTTCCTTGCTAACCCGTGTCACTAACTGTCTTTCTCACATCTCTTCCTGGATGTCCTCTCACTACCTCAAGCTAAATCTCTCCAAAACTGAGCTCCTCATTTTCCCCCCTTCTTCCAAAATCTCCACCCCCAATATCTCTATAACTGTCGACAACTCCATCATTACCCCTACCCCGCATGCCCGATGTCTCGGGGTCACATTTGACTCAGATTTTTCCTTCACTCCTCACATTCAGTCCTTGGCTACAGCCTGCCGCTTCCACCTTAAAAACATCTCTAAAATTAGACACTTCCTTACACAAGACACAACTAAGATTTTAATCCACTCTCTCATTCTTTCCCGCCTTGATTACTGCAACTCTGTCCTCTCTGGTCTCCCCTCCTACCGCCTAGCTCCTTTACAATCCATAATGAATGGCTCTGCCAGACTCATCTTCCTTACACGTCGCTCTTCATCTGCTGCGCCTCTCTGCCAATCCCTTCACTGGCTTCCTCTTGCCTCTAGGATCAAACACAAAACTCTCACTCTTACATACAAAGCCCTCAACTGCACTGCTCCCCGCTACATCTCAGACCTTGTCTCCAGATACTCTCCCTCCCGTCCCCTTCGCTCTGCTCATGACCTCCTACTCTCCTCCTCTCTTGTCACCTCATCACACTCCCGTTTACAGGACTTCTCCAGACTGGCTCCCATCTTATGGAACTCTCTGCCTCGCTCCACAAGACTCTCTTCTAGTTTTAAAAGCTTCAAGTGCTCCCTAAAGACTCTACTGTTCAGGGACGCATACAACCTACGCTAACCTTTCCTAATACCAGTTCCTCTCCTCCACTGCAATCCCCTGAACCCTCTTAGCATGTAAGCCTAAAAGTCCAGCTGTCTGTAGATCACCTTCTTAAGAGCTGACTACAACAGTGCAACTCTTGGCAGGGCCCTCTACCCTATAATTGTTTTGTTGTCCTCCCCCTTTGTTTATAGCGCTGCGGAATCTGTTGGCGCTCTACAAATAACCGATAATAATAATAATAATAATAAAGTGTCCATAGAAAAGCATTTTTTTTTTAAATTGAAATGGACATTTAAACGACACAAGGATTTGGTGATATGTAGTATTGATTTATTAGAAAAATATCTTACAGATAAAACTAGGCAGAATGGGGGTAATCACATAGGCAGGCAGCCAGCTAATTTGTTTTCATAATCCACCATGGGCACTTGCAGGCCTGGACTGGCCATAGGGCATACAGGGCAAATGCCTGGTGGGCCGGGCTCTTATGTGGACCTTGCTGCTATATACAATCCTCTCTTAATATGGGTAACAATAGGAAAGCTGTTACAATCTGCCTATTATGTAAAGCAGAAAGTACATTTTATGTCTGGCTGTTAAGCAGAGGTGCTGCAGGACAAGAGATCTGGTGTATTATGGATACCTAGCTGACAAAGGTTTAACTAATGTGGGCTGCTCCGCATTTAAATGCCTGGGCCTATTTTTGGCTTCAGTCCAGTCCTGGGGACACATGTCAAAGATTTGCCACCCTTGATTTAACCTTTTATAAAGTTAGTACAGGAGTCCTTCTTACTACCTTTCTTAACATATACCTAAGTCAATACATTTCTTCCAAATCAGTATCAGATTATATATAATAAAATATTTACAAAAATGTGAGGGGTGTACTCACTTTTGTGAGATACTGTAAGTTGTTTTAATGGTTTTCAATTACCTAGCTTACTTAACCGTGAAATATGCAAGTGATATGGTAAAGAGAGCCATAATACTCAAACGAATAATAAGAAAATATATTTCTTTAGGTGCATGAGGAACAAAAAAATCAAATTTAGGATTACCTGAAAAATTATTTATGATGGTGAGAGCCCACAAATCATCACATGTGGGATTCAAAACCCAGTCCACAAGACCACTAAACTAAGGCATGACTTAGAAGTTAAACAGACAGGATACTAATCAGGCACAATGTCTCACAGTACTTTCTGCCAAGGGCTGCCTCAGCTGAGGCATAAACATCAAAATGGTATAACTTTTAAAAACATATGCAAGAAAGACCAGATTGCAGCTTTACAAATCTGTTCAAGAGAAGCATCTTTACAAAAGGCTTAAAAAGTGTCCACTGTTCTCTTGGAATCAACAGTAATATGCTCAGTGGTGATTTACCCTCCACAAGATATGCCTTTATGATCAAATCCTTAAAAGTACAGTCAACACCAGCATTTTTTGTTGTTTAAAAAAAAGACAGATAATCCCTTTATTACCCATTCCCCAGTTTTGCATAACCAACACTGTTATAGAAATATATTTTTTACCTCTGAGATTACCTTGTATCTATGCCTCTGCAAACTTCACCCTTATTTCAGTTCTTTTGACAGACTTGCATTATAGCCAATCAGTGCTGGCTCCTAGGTTACTTTACATGCGTGAGCTCAATGTTATCTATATGACACACATGAACTAACGCCCTCTAGTGGTGAAACACTGTCAAAATGTATTCAGAATAGAGGTGGCCTTCAAGGTCAAAGAAATTAGCATATGAGCCTACCTAGGTTTAGCTTTCAACTAAGAATACCAAGAAAACAAAGCAAAATTGGTGATAAAAGTAAATTGCAAAGTTGTTTAATATTACATGCCCTATTTATTTTGGACTTGACTGTCCCTTTAAAGTTTTGTATCCTTAATCATGTGACTCTTACAAGGTACATAAAACTGGACAATGAAGGCAAAAGAATGTCTAAAAGAGATTGGTCAGGATTACGTTAGAAAAAACTATTTAATGGATTTCACTAATAAAAAAAAAGTCATTATTAGAGCTAAAGTTCCAGACCATGCATAGATTCAAAAGGATGGGCTTTGAGAACCCTTAATACCAAATTGACATGCCAAGCTTAAATCCCAGGGAGAAGAACAGATTTAATACGGATCGGAGCCTGAACAAACATCTGTATATCAGAAAGTTTAGCTATCTTCTGATGACACAAAACAGACAAGACAAAAATATAATGCTTTTAGTTTACTGGCTGGTAAACATTTCTTCAAACCTTCCAAGAGAAACTTCAGAATTCTAGGAATCTGAAGGGACATCCAACAATAACCCATATCTTTTGGTAGATAGTTCAGCTTTCCACGATTGCATCAGTCATAAAAGCCTCCGTTGACCAAAATTATACATTCTATCACCAGGCCATTAAAAAGTAAGGACCAAAGATCCTGGTGAAAACAAGGACACAAAATAGAAGGTCTCTTTCTGAGAGGAAGACTCCATGATAGGCAAGAGGACATCTGCATACTGTGTTGCTATGCAGAATAATAACCAGAATCAAGGCGCCATTGATTTTAATTGTTACAGTTTGGCTTAGAGGAATGTGTTCCTCTAAGCCACATTGGAGCAATCAAAATCACTGGCGCCTGTTAGTGATTTGTAGTTATCAATCTGGATAGCAACACAAAAAGGAGGAAACAAGTTCATAAGCTTGAACAATATTGCACTATACACCAGAACTACCTACAATCCAGAGATCTGGCAGCATGGAAGGGAAGCTGGTGGTTCAAATGAGAGGCCATGAGGTCTATCTCTAGCTTTCCCCAGCACCTCATAATTTGGTCGAAATATGCAAAGACCATTACTCCTGATGCAGACGTTGGTGACAAAGAAAGCCTCCCTCCCCAATACACATCCTCAGATGGGCAGCACTACATCAGGGTGTGATGGCACCTTAGAACCAAATGTATGTAAAGTTTCTAAGACTGGGCCAACTCTGAAGACTGATTAGGGTTCTAAAATTTTGACAGGTAAACTCACCTCAAGAGGAGACAAACTTACTGCACCCTCAGACTGCCAGTCTGGAATGCTGGCAGCTGTCAAGTATGCTGTCCAGTTAATCCTTTCAAACGAGGGTCCCATAACAATTGAATGAGGAGTTTACCACCAATATACCAATCTCACCTGATCCAGGGAGATTACCCGAGACAAGTCCTCATGATCTCCATTCCACTGATGCAGAAAAGACTGTTGCAAAGAGGACCTCATCTGAAAAGGCAACCATCAACCCCACTACTGTAAAGCACTGAGTCACATTTGGAAAAACAGCTGCAACCTGGCACTTGCTGATATGTCAGATAGTAAGTCTATTATAGACCTCAGAAAGTAAACTTGAGTATTTGGAAAGAGAGCTCCTTTGGTGGATGTCTGTGGAGCAGTGACAATACGATGTATCCACATACATCATATTGCTTAACTGCCTTTTCTATGGAAAGCGGCCTGCAGTAGAATATTATTCAGATTAGGAGCTACTAAAATGCCCTTATGACCCCAACACATTTAGTGAACATCCTAGGGGCTGTGCTAAATCCACAACAGAGCTCAAACAGGAAATTTCTGTCCAGACAGACAAACCTGAGGGACTTTACGTGGTTCCTGTGAAATGTGATGTGCAGATATGTATTATTTAGGTCTATGGTTGACATAAACTGACCTTCCTGCATTAGAAGGAAAATAATATGGATAGTTTCCATCATGATGGCTGCAAAATTCAGGAACCTGTTTAAAAATTGTAGATCCAGAATGGGTCAAAAAGTTCCCTGCTTTTTGGGACCCAGATTAGGTTTGAGTAAATCCCCTAATCCTGTTCATCCAAAGGAAACAGAGCAATTACTCCAATGTCCCTAGATCTCCATCGCAACAGAGAAAGGCTTTTGGTTTGGTCATCTTTCAAGGCCTGGAACAAAAATGGATTCTTTATCCTTGAGAAATAATGTCTAATAATGAGGGATCTGAAATGGAGCTTGCTCAAACCCCCTAAAAATAAAAATAAATGGGGGCGGCGCTAACAGCCGAGGAGAGCAGCTGCATCTGCTTTGAGCTCCAGCTATTGAAAAGACATAAAGCACCAAAAAAGACACATTGCCTGCTTTAAAGGACGCTCTCTGTGTCCACTGACATCGTGAAAGGGGATGAGACCTTTAACCTACATTTTGCAAGCCAAATATCACCTGAAATCGCTTCATGGCAACGCCAATCTTTGGGGCCTATGTAGCAATCCTAGACCCGCTCCTGCAGACAACCATGTGGGCAAGACATGAAAGCGCTCCGAGCCCTGCATAAATCTAACATTGCTAAATGACACCGCAATCCGTAGAGCTTCACATTAGAGTCCAGAACCTGCCGCAGAGGCCTACAGTTGATGGTGCTCCAGAGACTTACAACTCACACACAACCGGTCGCTACTATTCTCCATCTATAAGACCAAACTAGAGAGATACAGTAAGCCATAAATACCTGACATGGGATCTGATGATAGAACGATCTAATACTTTAAAGTCTGCTAGGGGACCTTTGTGTACTGCTGGTAACAAAAGCAGTCCACCACACTGCATTACTGCACACCCTTTACTCTAATCAGAGTCGCGGCCTTACCTTATCCACACATGGCTATGAGAGCGGCGATCATACGAGCATTAGAGTGCATGCAGGCAAGCATGGAGGAGCAATTTCGGGACCTCAGACAGGAACTATCATATATGCTTCCTTTAGCACCTGCAGATGACAAGCAGCTGCTTATGAATGCTATACCTACACAGGAGCAGGTCACCATATTGATGACTCCAGATGAAGGCCTACAACAGTGGGAAGCAGTTCAGGCTACTAACTCAGAGAGCACTGGAAACCAAGGAACATCTGCACGTCAGACTGTTCCTAGTTCGCAGACTCTGAACACCAGTAGAGATAGCATGGCAACTCAATCAACCACCGAGAAGCACCATATGGACCCTGTAAAACAGCTGCCAGAGTTTCGGGGAATTTTCCCTAAACTACCTAATCACGTAGCTTCAGGCTCTACACCCGCAATGGAATTAGACAATGACACACCCATTACCAAGGCAGCAATTAGCCTCATGCGGCTACAATTGACCATTTGTTTTGGAGACTCTTCCCAAAGTAGCTTTCTGACATACGGTCCATATTGCAGAGACCCCAGTGAGCTCTGCTACATATGCAAGCCGATTTGAAAAGTTACCATGGTGTTATACAATGATAATGACATATTTTGGAGCAGTGGCTGTTCCCTTCTATACTCATTCTGGACGTTCCTACAAGACCGGAGTGGGATACATACTTAAGAAAGGAGTTGGCCAAGTACCCGGTTATACCCACGACCCCAACAAACAGATCCAATTTCTCAAGATAACTAAGAACTTCTGCTATTGGTCTGTGCTAGGACTCATGGCCATTGTTTCTTTATATAAGTAATTGTATTCATGTGTGCGTATATAATTATGATGCTACCTGGCTGATTTCCTAAGCCATAAATGCCATTAATTTAAAACCTTAAAATTAATGACACTTCGGTATTATCTATAGCTTAAAAGGGACAGTCTACACCAGACTTGTTATTGTTTAAATATATAGATAATCCCTTTATTACCCATTCCCCAATTTTATATAACCAACACAGTTATACAAATATATGTTGTACTCTCTGTGATTACCTTGTATCTAAGTCTCTGCAGACTGCCCCCTTATCTCAGTGATTTTGACAGACATGCAGTTTAGCCAATCAATGCAGACTCATAAATAACTCCAAGTGAGTGAGCACAATGTTATTTATATGACACACATAAACTAGTACTGTCTAACTGTGAAAAGCTTTTAAAATGCTCTACCACCAAGGGAATAAAGCAAATTGAATGTTAAAAGTCAATTTGAAAGTTGTTTAAAATTGCATGCCCTATCTGAATCATGAAAGTTTAATTTTGACTAGACTGTCCCTTTAAGTACAATGCTAAAAATATATAACTGAGACACCAGTATTCTTTGATATCTCATAATTTGCTGAGCATAATGCAGCGAATTGGATGCTAATACTTTGTATATAAGGCTATATATCTGAAATAATTTGAACAGTGTGAGTTACTTAAATGGGAATCCGAAGATTAATTTATAACCCTGACTATATATAGTATGGTATACATAACTGTGCTGAGTTCTCTAAGATTATGTACCTTATGGAAAAACAAAATTTATGCTTACCTGATACATTTCTTTCTTTTGCAATGTACCGAGTCCACGGATTCATCCTTACTTGTGGGATATTGTCCTTCCTGACAGGAAGTAGCAAACAGAGCACCACAGCAGAGCTGTCTATATAGCTCCCCCCTTAACTCCACCCCCCAGTCATTCGACCGAAGGCCAAGGAAGAAAAGGAGAAACTATAAGGTGCAGAGGTGACTTAAGTTACATAAAAAAATACTATCTATCTAGTTGGAAGGTCAACGCTTGAATTAGAATGTCGTCTAGCACCTTCGTGAAGATTTGTGGCGCTGTGGCCATCCCGAAAGGAAGAGCCACAAACTGAGAATGCTTGTCCAGAAAGGCGAACCTGAGGAACTGGTGATGATCTTTGTGGATAGGAATGTGTAGATACGCATCCTTTAAATCCAAGGTGGTCATATATTTACCCTCCTGGATCAATGGTAAGATAGTCCGAATAGTTCCCTCCTTTTTGGGAACCACTAACAGATTGAAGTAGAAACCTTGCCCCTGTTCTGCTTTCGGAACTGGGCAGATCACTCCCATGGTAAAAAGGTCTTCTACACAGCGTAAGAATGCCTCTCTTTTTGTCTAGTTTACAGAAAATTGAGAAAGATGGAATCTCCCCCTTGGAGGAGAATCTTTGAAATCTAGAAGATACCCCTGGGTTACAATTTCTACGGCCCAGGAGTCCTGAACATCTCTTGCCCAGGCTTGAGCAAAGAGAGAGAGTCTGCCCCCTACTAGATCCGGTCCCGGATCGGGGGCTACCCCTTCATGCTGTCTTAGTGGCAGCAGCAGGCTTTTTGGCCTGTTTACCCTTGTTCTAAGCCTGGTTATGTCTCCAGGTTGGTTTGGATTGAGCAAAGTTCCCCTCTTGCTTTGCAGCAGGGGAAGCGGAAGCGGGACCACCCTTGAAGTTCCGAAAGGAACGAAAATTATTTTGTTTGGTCCTTGTCTTATTTGACTTATCTTGAGGGAGGGCTTGACCCTTCCCCCAGTGATGTCCGAAATGATCTCTTTCAGTGCAGGCCCGAATAGGGTCTTACCTTTGAAAGGGATGGTCAAAAGCTTAGATTTAGATGACACATCAGCTGACCAGGACTTAAGCCATAACGCTCTATGCGCTAAAATGGCAAAACCTGAATTCTTAGCCGCTAATTTAGCAAGATGAAAAGCGGCGTCTGTAATAAAAGAATTAGCCAACTTAAGAGCCTTAATTCTGTCCAAAATATCATCTAGTGGGGTCTCCATCTGAAGAGCCTCTTCTAGAGCCTCAAACCAAAAGGCAGACACAGTGGTTACAGGAACAATGCACGCTATAGGTTGAAGAAGAAAACATTGATGAAGAAAATTTTTCTTTAGGATACCCTCTAATTTTTTATCCATAGGATCAATGAAAGTACAACTGTCTTCAATAGGTATAGTTGTACGCTTAGCCAGGGTAGAAAACACAATTTATGCTTACCTGATAAATTTATTTCTCTTGTGGTGTATCCAGTCCACGGATCATCCATAACTTGTGGGATATTCTCATTCCTAACAGGAAGTTGCAAGAGGACACCCACAGCAGAGCTGTTATATAGCTCCTCCCCTCACTACCATATCCAGTCATTCGACCGAAAACAAGCAGAGAAAGGAGAAACCATAGGGTGCAGTGGTGACTGTAGTTTAAATTTAAAAATTACCTGCCTTAAAATGACAGGGCGGGCCGTGGACTGGATACACCACAAGAGAAATAAATTTCTCAGGTAAGCATAAATTGTGTTTTCTCTTGTAAGGTGTACCAGTCCACGGATCATCCATTACTTGTGGGATACCAATACCAAAGCTAAAGTACACGGATGAAGGGAGGGACAAGGCAGGTACTTAAATGGAAGGTACCACTGCCTGTAAAACCTTTCTCCCAAAAATAGCCTCCGAAGAAGCAAAAGTGTCAAATTTGTAGAATTTTGAAAAAGTATGAAGCGAAGACCAAGTCGCCGCTTTGCAAATCTGTTCAACAGACGCCTCATTTTTAAAGGCCCAGGTGGAAGCCACAGCTCTAGTGGAATGAGCTGTAATCCTTTCAGGAGGCTGCTGTCCAGCAGTCTCATAGGCTAAGCGTATTATGCTTCTTAGCCAAAAAGAAAGAGGTTGCCGAAGCCTTTTGACCTCTCCTCTGTCCAGAGTAAACCACAAACAAAGCAGATGTTTGTCAAAGCAGATGCTTGTAAGTAAAACTTTAAAGCAAGAACCACGTCTAGATTGTGTAATAGACGTTCCTTCTTTGAAGAAGGATTAGGACACAATGATGGAACAACAATCTCTTGATTGATATTCTTGTTAGATACCACCTTAGGTAAAAACCCAGGTTTGGTATGCAGGACAACCTTATCCGTATGGAAAATCAGATAAGGAGAATCACATTGTAAGGCAGATAACTTGGAGACTCTACGAGCCGAGGAAATAGCTACCAAAAAAAGAACTTTCCAAGATAAAAGTTTGATATCAATGGAATGGAGAGGTTCAAATGGAACTCCTTGAAGAACCTTAAGAACCAAATTTAAGCTCCATGGCGGAGCAACCGGTCTAAACACAGGCTTGATTCTAACTAAAGCCTGGCAAAATGCCTGAACGTCTGGAACATCTGCCAGACGCTTGTGCAAAAGAATAGACAGAGCAGAAATCTATCCCTTTAAGGAACTAGCTGACAATCCTTTTTCCAAACCATCTTGGAGAAAGGATAATATCCTGGGAATCCTGACTTTACTCCATGAGTAACCCTTGGATTCACACCAGTAAAGATATTTACGCCATATTTTTTTTTTTTTTTTTTTTTTTTTTTTTTAAAAAAGATTTATTGAAACATATGCAGAGAAAAGTTACAATAAAATCACAGCAAATGAAACTGATTACCGTTAGCAAACGGAATGAGCATAAAGGATTATTTTACAACAGTACGTGACCGTAGTCAGGTACAAGAAGCAAAGTCTGCATAGTGTGCGCTTATGAAGGGTCAAGGGACCCCCCCCAAAAGGGGGATCCCAAGATCTCCATATATGTGGAAAGCCTGTAGGCTTTTTTTTTTTTTTATAAGAACATTTACAGATAGTGTACAAACTTGTAGATATAGCATATTATCAAAAGATTAACCATAGGAAAGAAAGAAATAAAAAGTCAGAGAGAAAAAGAAAGGAGGGGAAGGAGGGGAAAGAGGGGGAAGGGCACATCCGAGTGAAGGGGGGGGGGGGGGAGAGAGGGCACGATGGGGAAGAGAAGAAAAAAAAAAAAAAAAAAAAAAAAAAAGGGAAGAGGGATGGAATGGGACCGCCAGATGATACACTACAGGGGGGTTTCCCTCCAGGCCGCCATAATCATATCGTGAGAGGCCAGTTGGTTAGTTTTAAAATAATGTAGTCTCTCCAAATTTAATAGTTCCTCTACTGAGGAGGACCACTCGTCAAGGGAGGGGACCTGTGTAGACTTCCATTTCCTGGGAATCAGTCTCTTAGCCCCTGTGATCATGATCAGGAGGAGGGACCTAGTGAAAACATCTTTGGTTTTGGGAAGGCGAAGCAAGAGCAGAATCTCAGGGGAGTCCGGAATAGATATTTGGGCCCTGCGAGACATAATCTCAATGACAGCCGTCCAGAACCCCCTTAACAAAGGGCAAGACCACCAAATGTGGAACAGTGAGCCCTGCTCGCCGCAACCTCTCCAACATAGGGGGCTGGCTGATGGAAAGTACCTGTGCAGTCTATCTGGGGTATAATACCATCTGGTTAGGAGCTTCAAATGAATCTCCTGGACAGCTGCAGAGACAGAGGAACGTCTGGTGAGAGCAAATGAACGTAACCAGTCCTCCATTTCATAAGTATTGTTAAGGTCTTTAGTCCAAATTATAGTATAGGAGGGGAGTTGTGTGTTGGGTGGCAATAATAAAAGTTTATATATCTTTGAGATTAGTCGTTTGGGGAGTGTCACAAGGGTGCAGAGGGTCTCAAAAGGTGTTAAGTCTCTCATGAACCTGTCCCTATGTTTATGATGGGTGAGAAAGTGTGAAAGTTGGTGATAACGGAGCCAAGACGAGAACAAGGCTCCGTACTGTTCAAACATGTCGGATTGGGAACGTAGTCTGCCTGCGTGCAATGCGTGGTGTAACGTGCCCTCTCGGAGACTGTAATATGTACTCATGCGGGTCCCTAAGACACAATATGGGATACTGGGGTTCTCTATTATAGGGAGCAATGGGGAGTGTGTCGAGGAAATGTGGGTGGAGGTGGCTAATAATCTGTCCCATTCGTGAAGTATAGAGGAGGTAAGATGGTATTTCTGTATCAGGTCAGGACGTCTAGAAGGAGGAACCCAGGCTAGAGTACCGACGTTGTGCAATTTAAAGATTTGTCCGTCAAGTCTGACCCATTGTTTTTGGGTAGTGTTGTGAGACAATTCAACCAATCTCTGTAGAAGGATTGCCCGTCGATATGTGGCTAGATCTGGGAATCCCAGGCCACCCCTCTCTCGAGGGAGATATAGCGTTTTTCTGGGTATCCTCGGTTTCGTCCCAGCCCATATAAACTGTTCTAAGAGTCGTTGTAGTTGAGGGAGGTAGTCTTTCGGTAGAGTTATTGGAACCGTTTGGAGTAGGTACAAAATGCGGGGCAGGACATTCATTTTGATTAGGCTAATTTTGCCCAGCCAGGATAGCATTTTATTTGACCAGGAGGATAGGTCTTTTACTATTTCACTACGAAGAGGAAGAAAATTATTTTTAAAGAGATCCGAGGGGTGGGCAGATAGAAAAATACCCAGATATTTTAATTTGGATGTAGATATGCGAATGTGATACATGTGGGCAAGGCTCTGAATTTGGTCCGTGGGGGCGTTGATATTTAGGATTTCTGATTTGGTTAGATTGAGATGGAAATTGGAGAGTTCTCCATACTGTGATAGTTCAGTTAACAGTTCAGGGATTGAAGAGTCAATATTGGTAAGCGTGTAAAGAATGTCGTCTGCATAGAGAGCCTGTTTGTAATCTGTGTCACCCAACCGAATCCCACTAATTTTAGGGTTGTCACGAACCTTCTGGGCTAATGCCTCTATGGAAAGGGCAAAGAGGAGGGGGGACAGGGGGCAACCCTGTCGGGTACCGTTCGAGATGGAAAAGGTGTCAGAGAGGGTGTTGTTGGCCCGAACTCTGGCATTTGGAGAAGAATAAAGAGCGAATGCCATATTAATAAAAGGATCACCGAAGTTCATAGCCTTCAAGACCCGACGCAGAAAAAGCCAGTCGACGCGGTCGAAGGCCTTCTCCGCGTCGGTCGAGAGGAGTGCCAAACGTTCTCCCGAAACCTGGGCATGCGAAATGAGTTGGATCACTTTGCTAGTATTGTCGCGTGCCTCCCTTCCGGGAACAAAACCCACTTGGTCGGAGGAAATTAATAGGGGGAGATATTTGTTAAGCCTCCTGGCCAAAATTTTAGCGAAAATTTTGATATCCGAATTTAAGAGAGATATCGGGCGGAAATTGGCTGGGGTGGTGGGGGGTTTACCCTGTTTAGGGATAACGGTGATGTGCGCCTCGAGGGAGGAACTGGGCAACTGCGGGTCTTTTATCAAATTATTAAATAATTCTAACATATGAGGGCCAAGTGTTTTAAGGAAGACCCGAAAATATTTTGGTGTGAGTCCGTCTGGGCCGGGACATTTGCCTGCTGGGAGGTCTGTCAGCACATGGGACAGCTCCTCCATGGTGATAGGCGCGTCTAGTGATTCCTTACCGACTGAGTCAAGCTGTGGAAGGTTTATAGAGGATAAATAGCAGTCTATCTTGTTGAGTCGAGTCAGTGAGGAGGGACTCTGTGCATGGGCAGTGTCTGTGGATGATATATTATATAGTCTCGAATAGTAGGAGTGGAAGGAGGCCGCTATTTGTTTGGCCCCTCGCACTATAGTACCGTCCTCCTTCTCTAAGAAATGTATGTGGGATTTAAGTTGTTGTCTGCGAATGCTCCTGGCTAATAGTTTGCCAGGTTTATTACCCCCCTCGTAATATTGTTGTTTCGTGGAAAGGATCTTGCGCTGGTAGGATTCAAGTTGGTGTTGTGCAAGTGCTGATCTAGTCTCCTTTAACAGATTACCTGTAGCCTTATCTAAGGGGTCATTTTTATGTATAGCTTCTAGCTCCGCTACTTTATCTAGGAGTTGTGTCTGTTTTAATCTGTGTTGTTTGACTAAGTGGGCCTTGTGTTTAAGAAATTCTCCGCGAATGACACACTTATGGGCCTCCCAGAAGCAAGAGATAGAGGTATGTGAAGGTGTGTTGTGTGATAAGTAGTCATTTAAAGAGTTTTGAATACTGTCCTTCACGTCTTGTCTATCTAATAGGTGGTCATCGAGTCTCCATATATAAGTTGAAGGGGGCAAGTCAGGCCAAAGAATGCTGCAAGTTAGGGGGGCGTGATCAGACCAGGTTATGGAACCGATCTCGCTGTGGCTTGCCATGTCTAGAGCTGTGGAGTCAAAAAGGAAGTAGTTAATACGTGAGTATTTGTTATGGGGAGGGGAGTAATATGTGTAGTCACGGCCATTGGGATGGTGGGATCTCCAAACATCATGAAGTCCAAGATTCACAATGTTCGTTTTTATAGATTTGAGTATTTTTTTGGAAACACTTGATACACCCCCGGAAGTGTCCACTCGGGCGTCAAGAGGTACATTAAGGTCTCCGGATAGAAACACCGGACCGCACGCCTGGTCCAAAATCAACTTAGAGATCCTGGACATGAAGCGATGTTGGTCGATGTTCGGGCTGTAAACTGTGACCAACGTGATAGGATGGTCAAAGAGCAAACCGTTAATTAGAAGGAATCTGCCGTTGGGGTCTTTAACTGTGTGTGTAATTTTTAGAGGAACGGAGTGGTGGATCAGTATACCAACACCACACCTTTTAGTCAAGCCCGAGGCAAAAATAGCTGTCGGGTATTGTTTATTAAACCATCGGGGCTCATGGCCTCTGCGGAAGTGGGTTTCCTGTACGAAAAGGACATGACTATGTAGCTTATCTAGTTCTCGGAAGGCTATAGATCTCTTACCTGGGTCATTAAGACCTTTGGCATTTATAGTGGTGAAATTCAAGCCATGGGAACCAAATTTGCTTGCTCTATGGGTCATCCTGCAGGGGGAAGGGGGGAGGGAGAGGGGAGGAGAGAAAAAAAAAAAAAAAAAAAAAGGGGGGAGGGAAAGAGGAGAGAGAGATCTAGAGGTTTAGAGAGTAGGAAGGGGCAATAGGGGGAAGGGTCAGGAGGAGGAAAGGCAGGAGAGGAAGAGGAATAAGAGAGAGAGAGAGAAATGAAAGAAAATTGTCCCTGGAAAATACCGGGGGAAAAGGAAAAGACAAAGAATAGGCTCACAGAAGTGAGTAAGAAATAAGATCAACAAGGGGAAATAATCCCCAAAACAGCATACATTAAATAATATCAATAAGCATCCGAGCAACAAAGTCGCCGTCAGATGACAAGGTATTGTGGCACAAAAGGAAGGGGGGGGGGAGAAAGGGGAGAAGAGAGAAGAGGTGGAAGAGGAGGAAGAGGGGGGGGGGGAGGGGGAGGAGGGAAAGGGTAAGGAGAGGAGGGGGGGGGGAGAGAAGGGGAGGGGGGGGAAAGGAGGGGGAGAGGGAAAGAAATAGAAAGGGAGGGGAGGGGAGGGAGAGGAGGGAAGGGAAAGGAGAGGCGAAGGGAGGGGGAGGGGGAGAAAAGGGGAGGGGGGGGAGGGGAAAGAGGAGGAGGAGGGGAGGGGGAAGGGAGGGGGGGGAGGGGGAGGAGGGGGAAGGGGGAGGGGAGAGAGGGAGGGGGGTGGGAAGGGGGAGGGGAGAGAGGGAGGGGGGGGGGAAGGGGGAGGGAGGGGGGGGGGAAGAGGGGGAAGAAGGGGGAAGAGGGAAAGTATGGGGGGGGGAGCACCAAGGAGGAAATAATACACTTTATAAAACAATTATGAGAACAGCAAATGGAAACATTAAATTCAATCAAAATACGTAGCATAATACAACCATAATGACATGTAAAAACATATAGAGGCACTTATAAAGGTGCTAAACATATCCTCGGGGGGGGGTGTACGGTGGGTATGAAGATAACCTGTAAGTAGAGGGTGGGGGCCCTAGTGTGGACCGTATCTTAAAGCTAGATTACTAATACAAGTATCAGGTTAAGAATATGGTATTAGATGATTTATGGAATGTTTCACTATCAGATAACCCAGGCCCCTAGAAAAGCCATTATACAAAGGGCATTATCTGAGGATTATCAAAAAAGGATACAAGGTTCAGAATGCTAGGATGTAGGTTCTGTTCTCCAACAGAAAGAGTGAGAAGGAGAAGTGTCCATCATGAGAGCGACAGTTCCTTAGGCAGATGAGTGTGCGGCATCGGTGCTTGAGAGGTGCTGTGAAGCATCATCCTCAATGGAGAGGCTTGAAAAGAAGTCCTGAGGGTCAGAGCCTGGGCGAAAAGTTGCTGATTTATTGCGCCAAGTAGCCGTCAGCGCTACAGGGAAGCCCCATCTGTAGGGAATTTTGTGTGCTTTCAGTCTATCTGTGATATGTGAGAGGTCTCTCCTTTTTTGAAGGGTGACCGGGGACAGGTCTGAGAAGATTTGTAGTGGTTCTCCAGCATATTGCACAGGTTGTTTGGTACGGGCCCATTTGAGAATTTCCTCCTTGTCCTTAAAATTCAAAAAACGGACGATGATGTCCCTGGGGGGCGATTTAGGGGGTGGCTTGGCTCGCAGTGCACGGTGTGCACGCTCCAGGGGGACATCAGGAGCTGAAGGAGTGTCTTTTAATGTACGAAACAGGCTTTGCAGGTAGCCTTCAATTGCTGGAGGGAAAATGGTTTCAGAGACCCCCCTGATCCTTAAATTGTTGCGGCGACCTCTATTGTCGAGGTCTTCAACTTTGTCTGATAACGTTAGTATGGCCTCTGACTGCTGTTGTACAGTGTGCTGCAAATGCAGGATAGAAGTGGTTGCTTCAGCATGTTTTGTCTCTGAGTGTGTGACCCTGCTGTCTAGGGAATTAATGTCTTTTTTCAGTTCGTTAAAGAGGTTTCTCATTTCTCTCACAGCATTTTTAATGTCCTCTTTAGATGAGAGAAGTTGCAGGTCTTCTTTAGTTATAGGTTGCATGGTTGGGAGATCAGGGGCCTGCAGGTTTGGTGGTGTGATGCATAGATCTTGTTCAGTGCTACTAGATGAATCAGAGCAGTGAGTGTCAATATGTTTCAGGTAGCTGGTAAGGGTGCGTGCTGGAGTGACTTTGTCTGTTTTATTCTGACGTTTGCCTGGCATCACTACTTGGCATGAGTGCTTTATTAAAGAGGCATGTGCAGGCCGCAGTTTTGAAGAAGGCCCACGTGGCTGTTTAGGCCCTTAGAAAGTTCACGGTAGCCCCGAAGGGTATAGTGGGGGCAGGGCAAAACTTAATCAGGTGAGCAGGAGAGAGTTTGCCTGATGGCCTTAAGATCCGATTAGAGGAGTTAGAGAGGTGCCAAGCATAAGGTTCCTCAGGGTCTCTTGAAAAAATGACGCACACCAGTTCTGGGAGGTAATGCAGGCCTGGTATAAGAATGTGGAGTGCGGGGTTTTGTTGGGGCATGGGCCCCTCCACAGGGCAGATTAAGGTCTCAGGATAGTAGGACCCCGGCAATAGACAGAGGGGCTCGGAGGGCCTTTTGTTTTGTATGTTTTTCTGTTTTTTTTTTAGTATTGGACGGGTTGCCACTCACCGGGTTCAGCAGGGGGTCCTCCCAGCAGGAGTCTCAGCATAAGGAGTGAACCGGAGGTCTTGCGGTCCACACGCAAACGCCTCCGGTGCTGGTGCAGGGGTTCCGATGATCAAGAGTCAGGGCTTAGTAAGCATCAAGGCGTAAGTGACGTGCGATGCAGGCTCTGGGCCTCCGGTGATGGCGCAGGCTTAGTCACTCGTTCCAAGCAGAAAGTTCCGGAGCGGTCAGAGCCAAACTTCTTACCCCCAAAATTCTGACTGGGTGATGAGGGTAGTGCTCCCACACAAGAAGGGATGATTTAGAGAGGAAAAGTGCCTAAAATTAAAACATATGCTGCTTGGGGATTTAGGAGCTGATTCAAAACCCAGCCATCCGCCTGCGTGGCTAAGCTCCGCCCCCCTTACGCCATATTTTATGATAAATTTTCCTGGTGACAGGCTTTCGTGCCTGTATCAAGGTATCAATGACTGACTCGGAGAAACCACGCTTTGATAAAATCAGGCATTCAATCTCCATGCAGTCAGTCTCAGAGAAATTAGCCTAAATTCAGGTAGTCTGGCTAATACCGCTGACAGTGTATTATCCATGACTGCTGCCATGTCTTGTAAAGTAATCGCTATGGGCGCCCTTGATGTACTTGGCGCCATTTCAGCGTGAGTCCCTTGAGCGGGAGTCAAAGGATCTGACATGTGGGGAGAGTTAGTCGGCATAACTTCCCCCTCGTTAGATTCCTCTGGTGATAATTTTTTTAAAGACAAAATATGATCTTTATTGCTTAAAGTGAAATCAGTACAATTGGTACACATTCTAAGAGGGGGTTTCACCATGGCTTTTAAACATAATGAACAAGGAGTTTCCTCTATGTCAGACATGTTTATACAGACTAGCAATGAGACTAGCAAGCTTGGAAAACACTTTAAATCAAGTTAACAAGCAAATATAAAAAACGGTACTGTGCCTTTAAGAGAAACAAATTTTGTCAAAATTTGAAAAACAGTGAAAAAAGGCAGTTACACAAACTAAATTTTCTGAGATGTAAGCGTGCAAAAGGCACTATGTCCATTGCCGCTACCATTAAGCCGATTACTTCCATGCACTGAGCCACCGAAGGGCGCGGAATGGAATGAAGAATACGGCAGGAATTTTGAAGCTTTGATAACCTGGACTCCGTCAGGTAAATTTTCATTTCTATAGAATCTATCAGAGTCCCTAGGAAGGAAACTCTTGTGAGTGGGGATAGAGAACTCTTTTCCTCATTCACTTTCCACCCATGCGACCTCAGAAATGCCAGTACTATGTCCGTATGAGACTTGGCAATCTGAAAGTTTGACGCCTGTATCAGGATGTCGTCTAAATAAGGGGCCACCGAAATGCCCCGCGCCCTTAGAACCGCCAGAAGTGACCCTAGAACCTTCGTGAAGATTCTTGGGGCTGTAGCTAATCCAAAAGGAAGAGCTACAAACTGGTAATGCCTGTCCAGAAAGGCAAACCTGAGAAACCGATGATGATCTTTGTGTATCGGAATGTGAAGATAAGCATCCTTTAGATCCACTGTAGTCATATATTGACCCTCCTGGATCATAGGCAGGATGGTACGAATAGTTTCCATCTTGAATGATGGAACTCTGAGGAATTTGTTTAAGATCTTTAGATCCAAAATTGGTCTGAAGGTTCCCCCAATATACGATTTTAGACCCTCCAGAGATGTCCTGTAGCATTCAGGGAACTTCTGAGGAAAACTGGATGTCTCAGTCTGTAATTTTAACTGCGCAAAAAAATGCTAAAATAGGCCCCTCCCACTCATATTACAACAGTGGAAAGCCTCAGGAAACTGTTTCTAGGCAAAAATAAAGCCAGCCATGTGGAAAAAATTAGGCCCCAATAAAGTTTTATCACCAAGCATATATAAAAAACGATTAAACATGCCAGCAAACGTTTTATATAGCATTTCTATAAGGGTATTACCCCTGAGAGCAAGCATGATACCAGTCGTTATTAAATCACTGCATTCAGGCTTAACTTACAATTATCAGGTATCAGCAGCATTTTCTAGCATTTCCAATCCTAGAAAAAATTATAACTGCACATACCTCAAGCAGAGTAAACTGCACGCCATTCTCCCTCTGAAGTTACCTCTCTCCTCAGACATATGTGAGAACAGCAATGGATCTTAGTTACAACCTGCTAAGATCATAGAAAACTCAGGCAGATTCTTCTTCTATCTCTGCCTGAGATAAAATAGCACAACTCCGGTACTATTTAAAAATAACAAACTTTTGATTGAAGGAAATAAACTAACTATTTTTCACCACTCCTCTTACTACCTCCATGCGCGTTGAGAGTTGCAAGAGAATGACTGGATATGGTAGTGGGGGAGGAGCTATATAACAGCTCTGCTGTGGGTGTCCTCTTGCAACTTCCTCTTGGGAATGAGAATATCCCACAAGTAATGGATGATCCGTGGACTGGATACGCCTTACAAGAGAAATAGCTCCCTCCACCTTAGGGACCGTCTGCCATGAGTCCTTTATGGTGTCAGAAATGGGAAACATTTTCTTAAAAACAGGAGGGGGAGAGAACGGAATACCTGGTCTATCCCACTCCTTAGTAACAATGTGCGAAATCCTCTTAGGGACCGGAAAAACATAAGTGTAAACAGGAACCTCTAAATATTTGTCCATTTTACACAATTTCTCTGGAACTACAATAGGGTCACAATCATCAAGAGTCGCTAAAACCTCCATGAGCAATAAGCGGAGGTGTTCTAGCTTAAATTTAAATGCCGTCATATCTGAATCTGTCTGAGGGAACATCTTTCCTGAATCAGAAATCTCTCCCTCAGACAACAAATCCCTCATCCCTACTTCAGAACATTGTGAGGGAATATCGGATACGGCCACTAAAGCGTCAGAAGGCTCAGCATTTGTTCTTAACCCAGAGCTACTGCGCTTCCCTTGCAACCCAGGCAGTTTAGATAAAACCTCTGTGAGGGTAGTATTCATAACTGAAGCCATATCTTGCAAGGTGAAAGAATTAGACGCACTAGAGGTACTTGGCGTCGCTTGTGCGGGCGTTACTGGTTGTGACACTTGGGGAGAACTAGATGGCAAAACCTGATTTCCTTCTGTCTGAGAATCATCTAATGCCAAACTTTTATAAGTCAAAATATGCTGTTTGCAATTTATAGACATATCAGTACAAGTGGGACACATTCTAAGAGGGGGTTCCACAATGGCTTCTAAACAAATTGAGCAATGAGTTTCCTCAGTGTCAGATATGTTTTACAGACTAGTAATAAAGCAAGCAAGCTTGGAAAACACTTTATTTAATGAAAAAAACACAATTTACAAAACGGTACTGTGTCTTTAAGAGAAAAAAAGGCATACACAAACTGCAAAACAGGTTAAAATTGCTTCAATTTTTCCGAAATTTTAACAGTGTACCCACTAAGCTTTAGAAGGATTGCACCACAAGTTAATAAGCAATAAAACCCCAAATGAAAAAACCGGATTGAAATTTGTCTAAAACCGGTTAAAAACCCTTATAAGCACCTTGCCACAGCTCTGCTGTGGCCCTACCTGCCCTTAGGAACGATAATATGGGGTTAAAGCTTCGAATAGGCCCTCAGAAGATTAATAGGACCTCAGGAGAAGTTGCTTGCTGCTTGTCTGTATAACTAAATACAGGCCCCGCCCACCTCACTCAATGTTGCTGGGGCCTACACAAATCTAACAAACCTAGTTTGAAAACCATGTGGGTTATAACAACCCCAAAAAGCTTAATGACCCCTCAAGCAAACGTCCCATAAACATAAAAAACGTTACTCCCAGAACACACAAACGTTTGTCCCAATTTTTCATAAACAAACTGAGTGCCCAAAAAACTTACCCTTCCCCTAATGGGGATACTGTCAGCCTTTCTGAGTTAACACAGTCTCTGCAGAAAAATGACTGAACATACCTCATTGCTGTATAGCAAGAACCGTTCCTCACACTGAAGTTTTCCTGTACTCCTCAGCTACTGTGGGAACAGCAGTGGACCTTAGTTAGAAATGCTAAGATCATAATCCTCCAGGAAGAAATCTTCATCTATGTCCTGCCTGAGAGTAAATAGTACAACACCAGTACCATTTAAAAATAACAAACTCTTGAAGATAAAATAAAAACTAACAGTTTAACACCTCTTCTCTTTACCCTTCCTGCTTAGAGCCAGCAAAGAGAATGACTGGGGGGTGGAGTTAAGGGGGGAGCTATATAGACAGCTCTGCTGTGGTGCTCTCTTTGCTACTTCCTGTCAGGAAGGACAATATCCCACAAGTAAGGATGAATCCGTGGACTCAGGACATCATGCAAAAGAAATATAAAGTTGTTTAAAATTGCATGTTCTATCAGAATCATGACATAAAACCACAAAAAAAACACAGAATTACAGCATTACTGCAAACCATTTTAACTGCTCCATCACAAATTAAGCTGTTAGCAAATTTAATTAAAGTAAAGATAACGTTACCTTGACGCTGATCCCAAATATAATTCTTTGTTAAAAATTAATATGAGTTTCATTCATGATTTTTTTTTAAGTGTATTGTAAATCCAGTAATCGCCGTTTAAATTCCCTTTTTGCTGGTCCGCAAATTCAACCCGTTTTTTTTATTTTTATCTGTCTTGGTCACGTTTTTAGATCATCCAGTTGAAAATCTGGCTGTTAGGCGGCCGTGACCCCACGTCATCCGCCTACTTGATGATCTGCACATGCGCTACAATCTAATTCAGCATCTGTGAATACATGCGTACTTGTTTTATTTAGGAATCCACATACAATTCACACGTATCGCATGCGCAGTGGAGATTGAAATCCCTGATTCGCGCATGCGCACTTCGACTGTTCATCGTGAACACGCTTTTGAGATTACGTATAGAGCGGGTGGGACCGCTCTATACGTCATGCACATATCAGGAAATAGAGGTTGGGAGGAGTTATCGTCAAAACAGTAGGGAAATATATAGATATAAAAACTCTAAATAAAAAAAAAATCTATAAAATAAAGTTAGCGATTTGCTTATTGTATGATGAAATTATGCATTGATATCTTCGGATTGACTAAACATTACCTTCACTTTAAGCTCACTTCTTCCAAATGATCCTTCCCCTCATGGGAAAAATTGCCTTAAACTTGGCTTAAAGGGACATAATACTCATATGCTAAATCACTTGAAACTGATGCAGTATAACTGTAAAAAGCTGACAGGAAAATATCACCTGAGCATCTCTATGTAAAAAAAGAAGATATTTTACCTCACAATCTCCTCAGCTCAGCAGAGTAAGTTCTGTGTAAAAACTTATACTCAGCTGCTCCCAGCAGTAGGTAAAAAAAAAAAAAAAGAAGAAGAAGAAATGAACAGCAGCCAATCAGCATCAACAGTGCTGAGGTCATGAACTCTTTTACTGTGATCTCATGAGATTTGACTTAACTCATGAGATTTCATAGTAAACTTCCTTACACTGAATAGGGAAATAATAGGGAGTGCACGAGGCTCATCCCTTCGACTGTCCCGGGACAGACATACTAATATGCTGCTTAGAAATCCTTTACAATGGGATGTGGCTACTGAGGAACTTTTGAGGTAAAATATCTTTCTTTTTTACATAGAGATGTTCAGGTGATATTTTCTAGTCAGCTTTTTACAGCTATACTGCATCTCTTTCAAGTGTTTAAACATTTGGGTATTATGGTCCTTTATGTGCACCTTTTGTTCCTTAGTTTGCTCCACTCTATAAACACCAGCACAACAACTGATTCAAGAATAGGGATTTAAAGAACCTAGAATTAGAATTACTACTCAGCTTGATACTTCCCTTTAAGTGTGAATGTGCTCTAGCTGGGACTGGAACTGGGGGATCCTGTGATTCAGTCAGAATGAAGCATTCCCCTCTATGTTTAGAGGAGCTAGACATGTCACAATATATAGGTAACCCAGGGAACATTGCTCATCTGCAGGTACATGTCTTGTGCTTATCTGGAGGGGGCATAACAGTCATAAGTTCAGACATAGAAGAATGCTTTGAAATGGAACAAAAAGACGTGATCCAGCAGCACATAAGTCACTGACTCACTGCTGGTTACTTGGTCTCTTAAAGATACAGTAATCTATTTGTATCAAACAAACAATTTCCAAATTGACAAAAAAAGTGTGATACTGTCATGCCATTTGAACACTGTATAGATTTTTATGAAACAGCCTCTACACTGCAAAAGGTGAATTTACTACTGCAGCACCATCCTCTGCCTTGCACACAGCTGCAGCTGTCTACATATAGTAGAAAGGCAATTTCAAGGTAGTACAAACACAATTCCAAAGATATCCAAGAAGCAACACACTGTATTGTAGGGTACTGGTGGATAAATCTAAATTTCACCTGGGAGGACTGTGACAATTCCCACTGGGAGAAGATTCCTCATTTCCCAGCTGAACCCCTGTTGACCCTATGTCCATGTGGCACTCTTAAGGGGAAATGGAATTGATTGCTTAGAGAACCTATATCAATGACATGAAGACTGAAGTTTCACCTTCTCTAAGAGATAAGATGATGCAAAGCTCTGGAATGTAGGAATATTTTGCCTCTTCTACCACGAGATGAGTTGTAGACTCTCAACATATGATCAAAGAAAAAATGCATCATTCTATCTCTGCCTTAAAGGGACATTGTAGTGAAGATATACTTGAATAAAAAAAATAAATTATATATATATATATCTCAATATAAATAAAATATACATAAGCTTGTCATTTCCTTTAAGTTAGAGATGACAAGCTTGATTAAAAAATGAAAGACTAGAACTAGGAGTCTTAGCTAAATGGCTGGATATCTCAAGCACTGGTGTATATAAAAAGTTATGGCAAATGTATGTTTTTAAGAAAATAGTAATAAAATTGTATGCATCAAATATAATAAAGCTCAGTGTTAATACATAGTTTTCTCTTGCTTGTGTTGGCGACATCATCTGCAATATCACTGCATATACTGCTACCTGAATTAAAAAAGCATGATATATAAAGTTATGTAAGTGCCCCTTTTAACAAACAAGCATATACTGAAGCATACACCCACACTTGCTGATGCCACAAATACATAAAGACATTATATCCTGAGGACACCAGCACATGAAGTAGATTCCATATTTTTATACAGCATATCCTGAACAATAGAGAACAGACTTTTCCTGAAACTTAAAAAAAAAAAAATCTTCTGTGACTGAGATAGAGCATGCAATTTTAAACAACTTTGTAATTTACTTCTTTTATAAAATTTTCTTCATTCTCTTGCTATCTTTTGTTGAAAAGCAGGGATGTATACTTAGGAGCCGGCCCATTTCTGGAGCATTATATGGCAGCAGTTTTGCAAGACTGTTACCCATTTGTAAGAGCACTAGATGGCAGCACTATTTCCTGACATGCAGTGCTCCAGACACCTACCTAGGTATCTCTTCAACACAGAATATCATGGGAACGAAGCAAATTAGATAACAAAAGTAAATTGGAAACTTTTAAAAAATTATTCTCTGTCTGAACCACAAAATAATTTTTTTGGGGTTTCATATCCTTTTAAGGTAAGCCATACAAAGTCTTAAGCACAGCTTTTTATATTAAAGGGATAATAAACCCAATTTTTTTTCCATGATTCACATAGAGCATACAATTTTAAGCCACTTTCTAATTTACTCCTATTATAAATTCTTCTTCGCTCTCTTGCTATCTTTACTTGAAAAATCAGGAATCTAAGCTTATGAGCCGGAACATTTTTGGTTCCTCCCCTGGGTAGCACTTACTGATTGGTGGCTAACTGCTTAAATATCCTCACACCACTAATCTTCAAAACAGCATAAATTGGTTTGAAGAGTGGAGACAGACTATGTAACTACTCAGGCTCCTAGACACATAAAATAACTTTATTATATCTATAACTATTTTACAATGCAATTAAACTTCTCTTTTGAGCCATTTCACATTACATTAAACCAGGGCTTTGTTTTGTGGGAGTACCCCCACCTCTGCCATCAAACATTGTAAATAAAATTGTCCCCTTTCTTTTCAAAAAGTTACTGAGCACAATATATCAATCAATAGTACCAGCACATTTTTTATTTTTTAAACCATCAATTTTAGACAAGTATGATCCTAATTTGTTAAAGTAACACAGAGACTTTCAAAACCTAATCAGAATTGCAAAATCACTGCTAGATCTAGATCTAAGTGTATTAAAATATAAATGAGAAAGTGTAAAGCTTAAATGCTATAATACTGAAAGACCCAATCTAAAGTATAAATCAATCTAAAATATAAAGCACAAAGTGTAACAAAACTCTCATATTGCACTGGGCTTGTCTCTCCTTCATATATAGAAATAAGAGAGATCTCGCAGTGCTGGAGAGTTCCGCCCTTTTTCTTTTGAATATTCAATGGGTTCAGCCACTGTGAAATCTGAAATGCAATTTCTCTCCAAGCTGGAGAACCTTTGAATATCAGGGCCTCAGGGAGCTTTGGCTAGGCTAAATGAAACTACCACAAATTGATAAAGCCTGTTGAGGAATCTTACATGAACCCTATAAATAGGTATTTGTAAGTAGGCATTGTAAACATAAATTGACCCTCTTGCACTAAAGGAAGTATAATGTGAAAGGGTTCCATCTTTAAGGAGGGAAACTTTCATAAATTTGTTCAGTTAAATTTTTCTTAAGATCTAGAATAGGCCGAAAGGTGCCTTCTTTCTTTGGGATGGTAAACAGATTGAAGTAAAATCCCTGACTGGAACTGAGACTATGACTCCCATCCATTCTAGAGCTTGACCACAAGCTAGGAAACCTATTGCCTTTACTGGATCTCCAGGAATTTAAGACAGGATAAATAATCCTCTCTGGAGTTTTGAATGAAAGCCTATTTGATACCCATGTGCAGTGATATCCAATACCCAAGGATGCTGAACAGATCTTATTCAAGCCTCCAAAAAAAGAGATTCAATCTGCCCAATACCAGAATCTGATCTGGACTGGGGCCTACACCTTCATGTGGATTTTGAGGCTTCTAGCACTGTTTGCTTTTAGACAAGGAAGCATTGGACTTCCAATAGGTTTTGGGAGAGCTTAATTGCTGGGTAGAGGAAGATCCTGCCCTCTATTTTTTTCTTACTGAGATACATGTCCTGAATGCCTCTGCTTGCAATTAGATTTGTCATAAGGTAGGAAGGAGCCTTTACATCCAGTGATTGTGGCAATATTGGCATTTAGTCTTGGGCTAAAAAGTATTTGCCCTTGAAAAGGAGATACCAGCATAGTCTTACAGACTATATCTGCTAACCAAGACTTTAGCCATAAGGCACTTCTAGCTTGAACAACCATGGCACTCTGGAGAGTAGGATCAGAGGGGGAAATATATAAGCAGGCTGGAAAGACCAGGGAACTGCGAGAGCATCCAATAACTCTGCCTGAGGATCCCTGTACCTCACAAGGTACCTGGAAAGTTTGTTGTTCAAACGAGAGGCCTTCAGATCTATTTCTGGAAGGCCCCAGTGTTTTACAATCAGATACAACACATCTTGGTGGAGAGACCACTTTCCTAGATGTAGGGACTGACGATTGAGGTAGTCTATCTCCCAGTTGTCTACACCTGGGATGTGAATTATAGTGATGAGGCAGAAATTGGTTTCTGCCCAAGAGAGGATTCAAGATACTTCTATCATGGATAGGGAACTGCGAGTTTCCGCTTGGTGATTGACATCAGCTACCGCTGTGACATGAACACTGCATGGAGTTGTAAAATATTAATTGGCAACCTAGCCTCTCAAGGATTCCAAACTCCTTGTGCTGTCAGAGACCCCCCCCCCCCCAGACAGCTCCCTAACCTGAAAGACTTGCATCTGTGGTGATCACAGACCGGTAGGACCAGCAAAAGAAGCCCCCTGAATAATAGACTGGTGATTCAGCCACCAAGTCAGAGATAGGTGCATGCTGGGATCTAAGAATATCTGTTGGAATAGCCGAGTATAATCCTTGCACTATTGGTGCAGCATATAAAGTTGAAGAGGTCTTATATGAAATCGAGCAAATGGAATTGCATCCAAAGCTGCAATCATGAGACCTAGTACTTCCATACACAAGAGCCACTGAAGGGAACGAGAGAGACTGAAGGTTCAGAAAAGCTGATATCAATTTTATTATTAGACACACACTCCTGCTAAGAGACTTTGTTTTTATAATTTTTTTTACCTGTTTGTACCTGTTTACAATAAAGTACCACGTTTTATTCATAGCGCCTGGAGGTTTGCCGGAGTATTTTTGTCCTCTATCAATTTTATTAGTCTCTCTTCTGTTATCTGGAAACCTAAAAAGGTGACCTTTTTTCTGAGGAACCTTGGTAAATATTCTTGAAGCTGTAGTTAGACCAAACGGAAGAGCAACAAATTGATAATGCTTTTCCAGAAAAGAGAACATCAGAAATTGGTAATGTTCGGGGTGAATTCGGATGTGAAGGTAAAAATCTTGTAAATCTATTGTGGACATGAAGTGACCTTGTTAAATAAAAGGCAGAATAGCCCTCATAGTTTCAATTTTTGCAAGTTGGTATTCTTACAAATTTGTTTAGAGTTTTCAGCTCCAGAATTGGTCTAAAAGAGTGTTCCTTATTTGGTACACTGAAGAGATTTGAATAAAATCCCATCCCCTATTCCTGCAAAGGAACTGGAACAACTACTCCCATATTTTCAAGATCTGAGACAGATTGAAGAAAAGCTTGAGCTTTTATTGGATGTTTTGGAATATGAGTTATAAAAAAACCTTCCTGTTGGAGGTCTTATTTTGAATCTAATTCGATATCCCTGAGAAATAATGTTTTAAATCCAAAGATTTAGGATAGATTATAACCCATGTTTCTGGGAAAAAAGGTTTAATCTGCCCCCTACCAGTGATACTGGGTTGGGGCCGTACCTTCATGTGGTCTTAGAGACGGATTAGACTTCTTATTCTGTTTGGATTTGTTCCAATTTCAAGTGAGTCTCCAGACTGAACCAGAGAGTTTAAGGGAGGAATTCGTTTTCTGTTCTCTATTCTGACGAAAGGAATGAAAACAATTAGGAGCTCTGAATTTTCCTTTGGACTTTTTGTCTTGAGGAAGAAAATCTCCTTTACCTTTAATAATAGTAGAAATAAAAGAATCTATTTGAGAACCAAACAATTTCTTTACTTGGAAAGAAAGAGATAGTAATCCAATTTTAGACACCATGTCAGCATTCCAGGATTTAAACCATAGGGCTCTTCTGGTAAGTATAACTAGAGACATGCTTTTGATGTTAATTTTCATAATATCATACAAATTATTTGCATTTTGAAGTAAATTCAATAGATTTGAATATTCAGGGTCAGTGGATAACTGCTGTGCAAGATCACCAGTAAGTAGAAGCAGCAGCCACGTCAGCAATAGATATAGCTGGTCTAGGTATATAGCCAGTATGTAAAAATGCCCTTCTCAGATAAGATTCAAAATTTCTGTCTAAAGGGTCTTTAAAATAAGTACTGTCTTCTAGAGGAATAGTAGTGCATTTAGCCAGAGTGGAAATGGCCCCATCAACTTTGGGGAACCGTTTCCCATAACTCTATGTTAGCAGTAGGTACAGGATATAGTTTCTTAAACCTTGTAGAAGGATTAAAAGAGCCACCTGGTTTAGACCACAGTGTCCATAGATTAAGTGTGTTGGTTTTCCTGTTTATTAGTGCCCTCTCATTTTGTGTATCCTTTGTTTAGACCATTCCTTAGCAACCTTGTCAGAGACAACATCAGGTGTGGGGAAAATCTCAGGGAGATTGACAACAGTTTTATATACTGAATTTAAACTATTACAGGGTTTATCATCAGGTTTAGATTCCTCAGCCCCTAAAGTTCCTTCAAAAGAGAACGCATATGTTGAATTTTAAATAAAAAGGAGGAATTATCAGGTTGTATGTCAGATGAGGGAGCCTGACTGTTAGATGAATCCTCATCGTTCGAAGATTCTTCAGTATGCTATAGGTCAGGACATATATTACTCGAAGAATGTCAAATTTTAACAGACCTTTTTCACTTATTCAAAGAGATAATGAAGCCAGGGCCTTTGTAATGGCAGTAGAAATTATATTTTGTTATTATTTCTGGAGGTACGCCATCTGCATCTATCTGTAAGGAGGGGACAGTAGGTGCATAAGTACACAGACACATCATTATATTGATCGGTATGCGATAAATAATCAAAGCATAAGCCACATAAATGAGCAGAAGAGGCTACTTCAGTGTTTCAGTACACTCAGTTAATATGGTAAATGTAGCAACAGAATGGTGCTGCTCCATTATGGCAAAGATATTTCAGTAAAAAAAAACAGAATTTATGTTTACCTGATAAATTACTTTCTCCAACGGTGTGTCCGGTCCACGGCGTCATCCTTACTTGTGGGATATTCTCTTCCTCAACAGGAAATGGCAAAGAGCCCAGCAAAGCTGGTCACATGATCCCTCCTAGGCTCCGCCTACCCCAGTCATTCGACCGACGTTAAGGAGGAATATTTGCATAGGAGAAACCATATGGTACCGTGGTGACTGTAGTTAAAGAAAATAAATTATCAGACCTGATTAAAAAAAAAAAAACCAGGGCGGGCCGTGGACCGGACACACCGTTGGAGAAAGTAATTTATCAGTTAAACATAAATTCTGTTTTCTCCAACATAGGTGTGTCCGGTCCACGGCGTCATCCTTACTTGTGGGAACCAATACCAAAGCTTTAGGACACGGATGAAGGGAGGGAGCAAATCAGGTCACCTAAATGGAAGGCACCACGGCTTGCAAAACCTTTCTCCCAAAAATAGCCTCAGAAGAAGCAAAAGTATCAAACTTGTAAAATTTGGTAAAAGTGTGCAGTGAAGACCAAGTCGCTGCCCTACATATCTGATCAACAGAAGCCTCGTTCTTGAAGGCCCATGTGGAAGCCACAGCCCTAGTGGAATGAGCTGTGATTCTTTCGGGAGGCTGCCGTCCGGCAGTCTCGTAAGCCAATCTGATGATGCTTTTAATCCAAAAAGAGAGAGAGGTAGAAGTTGCTTTTTGACCTCTCCTTTTACCGGAATAAACAACAAACAAGGAAGATGTTTGTCTAAAATCCTTTGTAGCATCTAAATAGAATTTTAGAGCGCGAACAACATCCAAATTGTGCAACAGACGTTCCTTCTTTGAAACTGGTTTCGGACACAGAGAAGGTACGATAATCTCCTGGTTAATGTTTTTGTTAGAAACAACTTTTGGAAGAAAACCAGGTTTAGTACGTAAAACCACCTTATCTGCATGAAACACCAGATAAGGAGGAGAACACTGCAGAGCAGATAATTCTGAAACTCTTCTGGCAGAAGAAATTGCAACTAAAAACAAAACTTTCCAAGATAATAACTTAATATCAACGGAATGCAAGGGTTCAAACGGAACCCCCTGAAGAACTGAAAGAACTAAATTGAGACTCCAAGGAGGAGTCAAAGGTTTGTAAACAGGCTTAATTCTAACCAGAGCCTGAACAAAGGCTTGAACATCTGGCACAGCAGCCAGTTTTTTGTGAAGTAACACCGACAAGGCAGAAATCTGTCCCTTCAGGGAACTTGCAGATAAACCCTTTTCCAATCCTTCTTGAAGGAAGGATAGAATCCTAGGAATCTTAACCTTGTCCCAAGGGAATCCTTTAGATTCACACCAACAGATATATTTTTTCCAAATTTTGTGGTAAATCTTTCTAGTTACAGGCTTTCTGGCCTGAACAAGAGTATCGATAACAGAATCCGAGAACCCTCGCTTCGATAAAATCAAGCGTTCAATCTCCAAGCAGTCAGCTGGAGTGAAACCAGATTCGGATGTTCGAACGGACCCTGAATAAGAAGGTCTCGTCTCAAAGGTAGCTTCCAAGGTGGAGCCGATGACATATTCACCAGATCTGCATACCAAGTCCTGCGTGGCCACGCAGGAGCTATCAAGATCACCGACGCCCTCTCCTGATTGATCCTGGCTACCAGCCTGGGGATGAGAGGAAACGGCGGGAACACATAAGCTAGTTTGAAGGTCCAAGGTGCTACTAGTGCATCCACTAGAGCCGCCTTGGGATCCCTGGATCTGGACCCGTAGCAAGGAACCTTGAAGTTCTGACGAGAGGCCATCAGATCCATGTCTGGAATGCCCCACAGCTGAGTGACTTGGGCAAAGATTTCCGGATGGAGTTCCCACTCCCCCGGATGCAATGTCTGACGACTCAGAAAGTCCGCTTCCCAATTTTCCACTCCTGGGATGTGGATAGCAGACAGGTGGCAGGAGTGAGACTCCGCCCATAGAATGATTTTGGTCACTTCTTCCATCGCTAGGGAACTCCTTGTTCCCCCCTGATGGTTGATGTACGCAACAGTTGTCATGTCTGATTGAAACCGTATGAACTTGGCCCTCGCTAGCTGAGGCCAAGCCTTGAGAGCATTGAATATCGCTCTCAGTTCCAGAATGTTTATCGGTAGAAGAGATTCTTCCCGAGACCAAAGACCCTGAGCTTTCAGGGATCCCCAGACCGCGCCCCAGCCCATCAGACTGGCGTCGGTCGTGACAATGACCCACTCTGGTCTGCGGAATGTCATCCCTTGTGACAGGTTGTCCAGGGACAGCCACCAACGGAGTGAATCTCTGGTCCTCTGATTTACTTGTATCTTCGGAGACAAGTCTGTATAGTCCCCATTCCACTGACTGAGCATGCACAGTTGTAATGGTCTTAGATGAATGCGCGCAAAAGGAACTATGTCCATTGCCGCTACCATCAACCCGATCACTTCCATGCACTGAGCTATGGAAGGAAGAGGAACGGAATGAAGTATCCGACAAGAGTCTAGAAGTTTTGTTTTTCTGGCCTCTGTCAGAAAAATCCTCATTTCTAAAGAGTCTATTATTGTTCCCAAGAAGGGAACCCTTGTTGACGGGGATAGAGAACTCTTTTCCACGTTCACTTTCCATCCGTGAGATCTGAGAAAGGCCAGGACAATGTCCGTGTGAGCCTTTGCTTGAAGAAGGGACGACGCTTGAATCAGAATGTCGTCCAAGTAAGGTACTACAGCAATGCCCCTTGGTCTTAGCACAGCTAGAAGGGACCCTAGTACCTTTGTGAAAATCCTTGGAGCAGTGGCCAATCCGAAAGGAAGCGCCACGAACTGGTAATGTTTGTCCAGGAATGCGAACCTTAGGAACCGATGATGTTCCTTGTGGATAGGAATATGTAGATACGCATCCTTTAAATCCACCGTGGTCATGAATTGACCTTCCTGGATGGAAGGAAGAATAGTTCGAATGGTTTCCATCTTGAACGATGGAACCTTGAGAAACTTGTTTAAGATCTTGAGATCTAAGATTGGTCTGAACGTTCCCTCTTTTTTGGGAACTATGAACAGATTGGAGTAGAACCCCATCCCTTGTTCTCTTAATGGAACAGGATGAATCACTCCCATTTTTAACAGGTCTTCTACACAATGTAAGAATGCCTGTCTTTTTATGTGGTCTGAAGACAACTGAGACCTGTGGAACCTCCCCCTTGGGGGAAGTCCCTTGAATTCCAGAAGATAACCTTGGGAGACTATTTCTAGCGCCCAAGGATCCAGAACATCTCTTGCCCAAGCCTGAGCGAAGAGAGAGAGTCTGCCCCCCACCAGATCCGGTCCCGGATCGGGGGCCAACATTTCATGCTGTCTTGGTAGCAGTGGCAGGTTTCTTGGCCTGCTTTCCCTTGTTCCAGCCTTGCATTGGTCTCCAAGCTGGCTTGGCTTGAGAAGTATTACCCTCTTGCTTAGAGGACGTAGCACCTTGGGCTGGTCCGTTTCTACGAAAGGGACGAAAATTAGGTTTATTTTTGGCCTTGAAAGGCCGATCCTGAGGAAGGGCGTGGCCCTTACCCCCAGTGATATCAGAGATAATCTCTTTCAAGTCAGGGCCAAACAGCGTTTTCCCCTTGAAAGGAATGTTAAGTAGCTTGTTCTTGGAAGACGCATCAGCCGACCAAGATTTCAACCAAAGCGCTCTGCGCGCCACAATAGCAAACCCAGAATTCTTAGCCGCTAACCTAGCCAATTGCAAAGTGGCGTCTAGGGTGAAAGAATTAGCCAATTTGAGAGCATTGATTCTGTCCATAATCTCCTCCAAAGGAGGAGAATCACTATCGACCGCCTTTATCAGATCATCAAACCAGAAACATGCGGCTGTAGCGACAGGGACAATGCATGAAATAGGTTGTAGAAGGTAACCTTGCTGAACAAACATCTTTTTAAGCAAACCTTCTAATTTTTTATCCATAGGATCTTTGAAAGCACAACTATCCTCTATGGGTATAGTGGTGCGTTTGTTTAAAGTGGAAACCGCTCCCTCGACCTTGGGGACTGTCTGCCATAAGTCCTTTCTGGGGTCGACCATAGGAAACAATTTTTTAAATATGGGGGGAGGGACGAAAGGAATACCGGGCCTTTCCCATTCTTTATTAACAATGTCCGCCACCCGCTTGGGTATAGGAAAAGCTTCTGGGAGCCCCGGCACCTCTAGGAACTTGTCCATTTTACATAGTTTCTCTGGGATGACCAACTTGTCACAATCATCCAGAGTGGATAATACCTCCTTAAGCAGAATGCGGAGATGTTCCAACTTAAATTTAAATGCAATCACATCAGGTTCAGCCTGTTGAGAAATGTTCCCTGAATCAGTAATTTCTCCCTCAGACAAAACCTCCCTGGCCCCATCAGACTGGGTTAGGGGCCCTTCAGAAATATTATTATCAGCGTCGTCATGCTCTTCAGTATCTAAAACAGAGCAGCCGCGCTTACGCTGATAAGTGTTCATTTTGGCTAAAATGTTTTTGACAGAATTATCCATTACAGCCGTTAATTGTTGCATAGTAAGGAGTATTGGCGCGCTAGATGTACTAGGGGCCTCCTGAGTGGGCAAGACTCGTGTAGACGAAGGAGGGAATGATGCAGTACCATGCTTACTCCCCTCACTTGAGGAATCATCTTGGGCATCATTGTCATTTTCACATAAATCACATTTATTTAAATGAATAGGAATTCTGGCTTCCCCACATTCAGAACACAGTCTATCTGGTAGTTCAGACATGTTAAACAGGCATAAACTTGATAACAAAGTACAAAAAACGTTTTAAAATAAAACCGTTACTGTCACTTTAAATTTTAAACTGAACACACTTTATTACTGCAATTGCGAAAAAACATGAAGGAATTGTTCAAAATTCACCAAATTTTCACCACAGTGTCTTAAAGCCTTAAAAGTATTGCACACCAAATTTGGAAGCTTTAACCCATAAAAATAACGGAACCGGAGCCGTTTTGAACTTTAACCCCTTTACAGTCCCTGGTATCTGCTTTGCTGAGACCCAACCAAGCCCAAAGGGGAATACGATACCAAATGACGCCTTCAGAAAGTCCTTTCTAAGTATCAGAGCTCCTCTCACATGCGACTGCATGCCATGCCTCTCAAAAACAAGTGCGCAACACCGGCGCGAAAATGAGGCTCTGCTTATGCTTTGGGAAAGCCCCTAAAGAATAAGGTGTCTAATACAGTGCCTGCCGATATCAATATATCAAAATACCCAGATAAAATGATTCCTCAAGGCTAAATATATGTTAATAATGAATCGATTTAGCCCAAATAAAGTCTACAGTCTTAATAAGCCCTTGTGAAGCCCTTATTTACGATCGTAATAAACATGGCTTACCGGATCCCATAGGGAAAATGACAGCTTCCAGCATTACATCGTCTTGTTAGAATGTGTCATACCTCAAGCAGCAAGAGACTGCACACTGTTCCCCCAACTGAAGTTAATTGCTCTCAACAGTCCTGTGTGGAACAGCCATGGATTTTAGTGACGGTTGCTAAAATCATTTTCCTCATACAAACAGAAATCTTCATCTCTTTTCTGTTTCTGAGTAAATAGTACATACCAGCACTATTTCAAAATAACAAACTCTTGATTGAATAATAAAAACTACAGTTAAACACTAAAAAACTCTAAGCCATCTCCGTGGAGATGTTGCCTGTACAACGGCAAAGAGAATGACTGGGGTAGGCGGAGCCTAGGAGGGATCATGTGACCAGCTTTGCTGGGCTCTTTGCCATTTCCTGTTGGGGAAGAGAATATCCCACAAGTAAGGATGACGCCGTGGACCGGACACACCTATGTTGGAGAAATAGATGCAATAATTACTATTACCCTTTAAGGCAAGCTTTTTCACTAATGGAAAAAATATGCCTTGAAAGAGTAAGTATCTGTCCCAGGGTCTACAGTACATACACAGTTAAACTTTTGAACATCTTAAAAGTGCCCATAAACATAGCTGTGAGTGTCTATTAAAAAATACAAAACATACTTACCGACAGACACTCGTCCACTTAGTAGCAGACAGCCAAACCAGTACTGAAACATATCAGCAGAGGTAATGGAATAGGAGTAAACGTCGATCTGTAGGATTTTCCATGAGGCAAAAACATTTTAGCATGAGGCAGTACTCCAATCACATCCCTCTGACAAGCATTGTAATTATTATTATTATTCTTTATTTATAAAGCACCAACAGATTCTGCAACGCTGGTCAAGATAAAAGGACAGTACAATATGAGACACCAGACAAAATTTAACAAACAAATACAGGAGGAATTGGGAGCCCTGTTCCTGTGGGAACTTACAATCTAAATGGGTAGGAGGGTGAGAAACACGAGGTGGGGAATGCAAAGGTGGGAATCATGTTAGTGTGAAGTTAGATGAGGGCAACTATTAGGCAAGTGGAATTCATTAGTTACTGATTTGCTTATAGGCTTCCCTGAACAAGAAGGTCTTTAGGGAGCGTTTAAAGGAGGAGAGGTTGGGGGAAAGTCTGAGAGCTCGAGGAAGTGCGTTCCAGAGGGTTGCTGCCGCACGAGAGAAGTCCTGGTGATGGTAGAAAAGGCAAGGAGAAGATCATTGTTGGATCTTAGGGGATGGGCTGGAGTATATTTGTTGATGAGTGAGGACAGGTATGGGGGGACTGCATTGGTAAGGGCTTTGTAGGTCAGAGTGTGAATTTTGAATTTAATTCTGCTGTGAATTGGGAGCCAGTGAAGGGACTCACAGAGGGGTGCGGCAGATAGAGTGTCGGGAGAGGTGGATTAGCCTAGCAGAGGCATTTAGGATGGATTGAAGGGGGGAGAGGCGGGAGAGAGGAAGGCCAGTTAGTAGGTTGTTACAGTAGGCAAGCCGGGAAATTACTAGGGAATGGATATAGCTGTAATCTGAGGGCAACTGGGCTTCAATATGCTTTTTTTTTTTTTTTTTTTAAATAAGTTTTTTATTGAGGTTATTGACAAAACAACATCAAATAAACATGTTACATAAACATTCAGATACATTCTTTCAAACCATGACAATATTTTGGAGTTCAAAACTATACTATAGTCACATAGAGATAAAGATTGTTCATGAGAAAACCCAAAGTAATCCCTCTATATTTATATGTAACAGGCAAAACTGAAACCTCATTTTCTGCTTTATAGTATTTTCCTCTCTTAATAAAAGAAGCCACTTGTGGACTCCTATCTTCTAAAATGATGTCTAGAGGAAATAGGATGATAAGAATAGTCTCTCTTGGACATATGTCTAATTAGAATAACTCTTTCAACTGATTTAAAGAAGGTAGTTAGAGTGTGGAACAATAAGGGTTATTATGAAGTAAAGACATATGGTGCTATTGGGAAAGAACTATGATGGAGATGCGGCATAGGTAAGATAAGCCGCGTAGTTAGCTCTCCTGTAAAAGGAGGTTCTTTATGGTGGTGGGGGGGGAGGAGGTGGTAATGATAGTGAGATGAATGAAATAAATAACTTAAGGACTTAGAGGTTTGTTGCGAATGAAAAGGAGGGTAGGCGAACACATATAATAGACAACAGGTGCTTAATGTATCAAGTAGACTGGCTTCGGTATTGCAGGGTAGCACAGACATGTATACATTCATAGAAACATGTAAACTACTGGATGTATATCAAAATTACGACTCAATGCAGGGCCAGCCTGCATAGGTATACATGTGAAATGCATAAATGAAAGGCTACATGTAGCAGTATATAAGTTCTAATGAGGGACAAAAGTTTGAAGCTATCTGTGAGGATTGAGGTATCTATCTAATGAGGAATACTAGTATTTCCCATCTAATTATTTGGTCTTCTTTTCATATATATGATGGCCATGTCATCTGCAGTAGTACAGATGGGGAAGGCTCAGGGGTCTCGGCCGCAAACACCTAAGCCTTAGGGGCATTCAAAATGTCAGGGGACAGCATAACATGTTTTATTTCCAACCACAGTGTCGATTAGCTATATAGAGTGTGTGAGGGAGTATAAGTGTGCATATATGTATTAGATCTATAGGCGGTCAGCTGGATCCTAACCGACAGCCCTTATATGAAACCCAGGTATTTATAAACAAGGCATGGTAAATACAACTGTCTAACACCTCTAGAAACAAGAACTCATCTAAAGCACCTTTAACCCATCAAGCTAGAATGTTGTAAAATTGTATAGAACTGTAGCCCTCCTATATTTATACGAGTGCATTTATCCCTCTTGTGCAAAATCAGTTTGGAAGAGAAGAAACACATTTAATCCGTAGCCTGCTGCTGTCAGCTATTATGCAAAGGGGTAGTGTAATTGTAGCTATGGTACTGCAATACAGTCTTACTCAATATATCATAGCATATTTGGCAATAGCGTAACACGAAGGGTATCTGCCCACATACTATCCCACAGAGCTAAAAGTACGTCATGCACACAGGTGCTCACAGCCAACCTTGCAGTACTATCAATCGGTTAGCTAAATTGATATCTATCTATGACATAAACAGGTTTTAAACGTGGTATAGGACCTAGATTAATAAACAAGCATATGAGCTATATTGAGCACCCAGAACAGGCAAACTGAGCACTACAAATATAAGACACCATGTTGTAGTAAGGGTATGGGCAACCAACAATAGGGGAAAAACCTGATGGAAGGTGGTTTTGGTATAACAATTAGCCCATTAGAACAGTCAACTCAGTTGCTATTATATAATTAGGCAAGCAATAAATTTTGCATAACAAATAAGCTCAGTTCCTTCCACACCCAGCCTATCTCAAAGTAGTTTAAGTCCAGTGTAAAGTTCAGTGCCGTGAAGGAGAGTCTAGGTATAGCATTTAAGCCAATAGAGCAGTCAGCGGAGTTACCGTTATACATTTAGACAAACTTTAACTTTTGAGGAACAATTATCTTAGAAGAACTGTTATATAAACCTGCTGAGCCAAACAGAACCAAGCGATGTTAAAGAAAATAGCGTGTCCATGTCCTGGAGCAGGCTGCAACTCAAGTCCAAGCTTAGTAAGCGGCCAAGAAGAAAATGTCACTACTAGGTTTATTGGAGGTTCAGCAGAGGGTCCATATTTAACCTATCGCCAGCCGTAAGTCCCAGTAGGAAGCACAACTTTTTTTTTTTTTTTTTTCTATCCGATGCCTGTCTTCCAGAGTGGTAACATGAGCGTAGGATATAGGGTCACAGCTAGTGCTTGGAAGGTCTTGCACCAGATTGCAGGGGACAAATGGAGCGGCAGGCGCTGAGAGGAAATTTGCGCTGCTACTGTCTGCCATCCTGGAACAGCGGAACAAAGATAAGGGCAATCAAACTGACCCCTAGCACTATCGGAATCTTCCCTTCTCTCTGCCAGCCTCTTGGGTCTCCGTGAAGCCCGCCCCAGATCGCCAGACCACTGAACTTCAATATGTCCCTCGCAAGAGCCAGACCGCAAGCAGAGGGTTCCAGCCTCCTGTGTGAAGAGCGAGATCTTACTCAGTGGCGTGCTGCTGCGTTGCAACAGATCGCTAGATAGCATATCCTCCGGTACACCGCTAGGCTGGGTCGGAGCTACTGGAATAGGTAGGTCCATGATAGAATTTAAAGTCTCTGCGAAGCGGAGCTGATATAGCTTCAAAAGGGCTTTGATACCCTCCAGGATGTGACAAGCGTAAGCCATAATGAGCTTGGAAGTGATTTTTGTGAATAGCCCACCTCACGTAGGTTAAAGATGGCTGCTCCTAGTAGGCCTCATCTAGTTCCATCGGCAAAACTGATAGGACAGCATAACTTCTTATGATCTATCTGTCTCCATTTTTTCTGAGAGGAGCTCAGTAATCCATTAGGCACCTTATTGGTAAGATGTATGCTGAGTAGGAAGGTCAAATATGCATTTTTTAATAATATGTAGTTGGAGCTGCGGGAACATGCGACCTTCCAGGCTCAGAGCTGGCTCCGCCCCCCTTCAATATGCTTTGAAGTGCCCTTCACTGAAGAAATCAAGCACATCATCATGCTTCAACCACCTCCAACAGAGGCAAAGTTTAAAACTGAGGTATGAGTGAGGTGGGAGGGGTTTTATAGGGTTTTGAGGTTTGGGAAACTTTTCCTCCTCCTGGTAGGAATGTATATCCCATACATAACAGCTCATGGACTCTCGCCCCCTATATGAAAGAAATGTGTATTTGCTCAGAAAATCAAGGATCTATAAGCCCTGACATGAACTATAAAACAAATGGAGCTAGAGACTGCTGATAGATGATATTTATAGGGCATTAAACCCATTACTGAAAGGTGGTGCAACCGTCTATTAAATGATAAACACACAAGCTCCAGAGCTGTGCCAATCAGTCAGTTGTGTTTTGTTGATCAATAAAACCCTTGCCAGCCCTTGGATCAACAAAATCCAACTAAAACACGTTCATTAATATCTTTATCAGGGTGTAACTTCTTAAATTAAGGTGCCACATTTATTTTTTTACTTGCAAGGCTGGTGAATAACTTTTAGAAGAATAAATACTTATATAACCAAATATATTCCTAGACCCAGAAAACATACATGGGGATTGATGCAGAGAACACATTTATTACCTGGTTTACCCATGGTAAGAGGTAGAGAAGTGCTGCAGGATGTGGAAGTCACCCAAAAAAACAATGGAGGACTGCATGCATTGTAGCCCTTGAGCCTAACATTGGACAACATGCCAAGCCTGCTGAATAAATACTATTTTATTTTGTCAACACAGATACATTATTTTATTTACCTTGTTGCTTCATCAAGGAGAAGAATTTTTGGGTTCTGTAAAACAGAGAATAATAATTATATTAAAACAAGTACTTGGCAAATTATTCTGAAAACATAAAAATGTATTAGGATAGCACATTTCCATATACACATTTGGATTTCTACTAGCATTTTTTCAAACCAGTGTTAATTTCGTCGACTAAAACTAAAATGAGCATAAAACTATAGAAATTCTGATGACTAAAACTAAAATGACATTTTAGTCAAAAGACTGACGAAAACTAAATCGAAATGACATTTTAGTCAAAAGTCAAAAAAAATTTGCTGTCAAAATGAACACTAGGTGTTATAATCAATCCATATCTAAATTACTGCTTTTTTGTAAAAATTGTATTTATGTAAAAACTTACCTGATAAATTCATTTCTTTCATATTGGCAAGAGTCCATGAGCTAGTGACGTATGGGATATAAAATCCTACCAGGAGGGGCAAAGTTTCCCAAACCTCAAAATGCCTATAAATACACCCCTCACCACACCCACAATTCAGTTTAACGAATAGCCAAGAAGTGGGGTGATAAAGAAAGGAGTAAAAGCATCAACAAAGGAATATGGAAATAATTGTGCTTTATACAAAAAAAATCATAACCACCATAAAAAGGGTGGGCCTCATGGACTCTTGCCAATATGAAAGAAATTAATTTATCAGGTAAGTTCTTACATAAATTATGTTTTCTTTCATGTAATTGGCAAGAGTCCATGAGCTAGTGACGTATGGGATAGAAATACCCAAGATGTGGAACTCCATGCAAGAGTCACTAGAGAGGGAGGGATAAAATAAAAACAGCCATTTTCCGCTGAAAAAAAATTAATCCACAACCCAAAATATAAGTTTATTCTCATAAATGAAAAGAAAAACTTAAAACATAAGCAGAAGAATCAAACTGAAACAGCTGACTGAAGAACTTTTCTACCAAAAACTGCTTCTGAAGAAGCAAATACATCAAAAAGGTAGAATTTAGTAAATGTATTCAAAGAAGACCAAGTTGCTGCTTTGCAAATCTGATCAACTGAAGCTTCATTCTTAAAAGCCCATGAAGTGGAGACTGATCTAGTAGAATGAGCTGTAATTCTCTGAGGTCGGGGCTTGCCCCGACTCCAAATAAGCTTGATGAATCAAAAGCTTTAACCACGAAGCCAAGGAAACAGCAGAAGCCTTCTGACCTTTCCTAGAACCAGAAAAGATAACAAATAGACTAGAAATCCTACTAGACTTCCTGAAATCTTAAGTAGCGTCAAAATAATATTTCAAAGCTCTTACCACATCCAAAGAATGTAAGGATCTCTCCAAAGAATTCTTGGGAGTAGGACACAAGGAAGGAACAATAATTTCTCTATTAAAGGGATACTAAACCCAATTTTTTTCTTTCATGATTCAGATAGAGCATGAGATTTTAAGAATGCTTCTAATTTACTCCTATTATCAATTTATCTTTGTTCTCATGCTATCTTGATTTGAAAAAGCAGTACTGTAAGCTTTAGAGCCGGACCATTTTTTGTTCAGAACCTGGGTAGCACTTGCTGATTTGTGGCTAAATGTAGCAAACCAATCAGCAAGTGCTACCAAGGTGCTGAACTAAAAATGGGCCGGTTACTAACCTTTAATTACTGCTTTTTCAAATCAAGATAACATGAGAACAAAGAATAATTGATAACAGGAGTAAATTAGAAAGTTGCTTAAAATTGCATGCTCTATCTGAATCACGAAAGAAAAAATGTGGGGTTAGTATCCCTTTAATGTTGTTAGAATTCACAACCTTAGGTAAGAATTTAAATAAAGTCCTTAAAACCACCTTATTCTGATGAAAAAACAGAATTTATGTTTACCTGATAAATTACTTTCTCCAACGGTGTGTCCGGTCCACGGCATCATCCTTACTTGTGGGATATTCTCGTCCCCAACAGGAAATGGCAAAGAGCCCAGCAAAGCTGGTCACATGATCCCTCCTAGGCTCCGCCTTCCCCAGTCATTCGACCGACGTAAAGGAGGAATATTTGCATAGGAGAAATCATATGATACCGTGGTGACTGTAGTTAGAGAAATTAAATCATCAGACCTGATTAAAAAACCAGGGCGGGCCGTGGACCGGACACACCGTTGGAGAAAGTAATTTATCAGGTAAACATAAATTCTGTTTTCTCCAACATAGGTGTGTCCGGTCCACGGCGTCATCCTTACTTGTGGGAACCAATACCAAAGCTTTAGGACACGGATGATGGGAGGGAGCAAATCAGGTCACCTAGATGGAAGGCACCACGGTTTGCAAAACCTTTCTCCCAAAAATAGCCTCAGAAGAAGCAAAAGTATCAAATTTGTAAAATTTGGTAAAAGTGTGCAGTGAAGACCAAGTCGCTGCCTTACATATCTGATCAACAGAAGCCTCGTTCTTGAAGGCCCATGTGGAAGCCACAGCCCTAGTGGAATGAGCTGTGATTCTTTCAGGAGGCTGCCGTCCGGCAGTCTCATAAGCCAATCTGATGATGCTTTTAAGCCAAAAAGAGAGAGAGGTAGAAGTTGCTTTTTGACCTCTCCTTTTACCAGAATAAACAACAAACAAGGAAGATGTTTGTCTGAAATCCTTTGTAGCCTCTAAATAGAATTTTAGAGCATGAACTACATCCAAATTGTGCAACAAACGTTCCTTCTTTGAAACTGGATTCGGACACAAAGAAGGCACAACTATCACCTGGTTAATATTTTTGTTAGAAACAACTTTCGGAAGAAAACCAGGTTTAGTACGCAAAACCACCTTATCTGCATGGAACACCAGATAAGGAGGAGAACACTGCAGAGCAGATAACTCTGAAACTCTTCTAGCAGAAGAAATTGCAACCAAAAACAAAACTTTCCAAGATAATAACTTAATATCTACGGAATGTAAGGGTTCAAACGGAACCCCTTGAAGAACTGAAAGAACTAAATTGAGACTCCAAGGAGGAGTCAAAGGTTTGTAAACAGGCTTGATTCTAACCAGAGCCTGAACAAAAGCCTGAACATCTGGCACAGCCGCCAGCTTCTTGTGAAGTAAAACAGATAAAGCAGAAATCTGTCCCTTCAAAGAACTTGCAGATAATCCTTTCTCCAAACCCTCTTGTAGAAAGGATAGAATCTTAGGAATTTTTACCCTGTTCCATGGGAATCCTTTCGATTCGCACCAACAGATATATTTCTTCCATACTTTATGGTAAATTTTCCTAGTTACAGGCTTTCTAGCCTGAATAAGAGTATCAATGACAGAATCTGAGAACCCACGCTTTGATAAAATCAAGCGTTCAATCTCCAAGCAGTCAGTTGGAGTGATGCCAGATTCGGATGTTCGAACGGACCTTGAACAAGAAGGTCCCGTCTCAAAGGTAGCTTCCATGGTGGAGCCGATGACATATTCACCAGGTCTGCATACCAAGTTCTGCGTGGCCACGCAGGAGCTATCAAGATCACCGAAGCCCTCTCTTGATTGATCCTGGCTACCAGCCTGGGAATGAGAGGAAACGGTGGGAACACATAAGCTAGGTTGAAGGTCCAGGGCGCTACTAGTGCATCTACTAGAGTCGCCTTGGGATCCCTGGATCTGGACCCGTAGCAAGGAACCTTGAAGTTCTGACGAGACGCCATCAGATCCATGTCTGGAATGCCCCATAATGGAGTTATTTGGGCAAAGATTTCCGGATGGAGTTCCCACTCCCCCGGATGAAATGTCTGACGACTCAGAAAGTCCGCTTCCCAATTTTCCACTCCTGGGATGTGGATTGCAGACAAGTGGCAGGAGTGAAGCTCCGCCCATTGAATTACTTTGGTCACTTCTTCCATCGCCAGGGAACTCCTGGTTCCCCCCTGATGGTTGATATATGCAACAGTCATGTTGTCTGATTGAAACCTTATGAATTTGGCCTTTGCTAGTTGAGGCCAAGCCTTGAGAGCATTGAATATCGCTCTCAGTTCCAGAATGTTTATCGGGAGAAGAGATTCTTCCCGAGACCATAGACCCTGAGCCTTCAGGTGTTTCCAGACCGCGCCCCAGCCCACCAGGCTGGCGTCGGTCGTTACAATGACCCACTCTGGTCTTCTGAAGCTCATCCCTTGGGACAGGATGTCCAGGGTCAGCCACCAACGGAGTGAATCTCTGGTCCTCTGATCTACTTGGATCGTCGGGGACAAATCTGTATAATCACCATTCCACTGTCTGAGCATGCACAGTTGTAATGGTCTTAGATGAATTCGCGCAAAAGGAACTATGTCCATTGCCGCAACCATCAAACCTATTACTTCCATGCACTGCGCTATGGAAGGAAGAAGAACAGAATGAAGAACTTGACAAGAGCTTAGAAGTTTTGATTTTCTGGCTTCTGTCAGAAAAATCTTCATTTCCAAGGAGTCTATTATTGTTCCCAAGAAGGGAACTCTTGTTGACGGGAATAGAGAACTTTTTTCTACGTTCACTTTCCACCCGTGAGATCTGAGAAAGGCTAGGACAATGTCCGTATGAGCCTTTGCTTGAGGTAGAGACGACGCTTGAATCAGTATGTCGTCCAAGTAGGGTACTACTGCAATGCCCCTTGGCCTTAGCACCGCTAGAAGGGACCCTAGTACCTTTGTGAAAATTCTTGGAGCAGTGGCTAGTCCGAATGGAAGTGCCACAAACTGGTAATGCTTGTCCAGAAAGGCGAATCTTAGGAACCGATGATGTTCCTTGTGGATAGGAATATGTAGATACGCATCCTTTAAATCCACCGTGGTCATGAATTGACCTTCCTGGATGGTAGGAAGAATTGTCCGAATGGTTTCCATCTTGAACGATGGGACCTTGAGAAATTTGTTTAGGATCTTGAGATCCAAAATTGGCCTGAATGTTCCCTCTTTTTTGGGAACTATGAACAGATTGGAGTAAAACCCTATCCCTTGTTCTCCTAATGGAACAGGATGAATCACTCCCATTTTTAACAGGTCTTCTACACAATGTAAGAATGCCTGTCTTTTTATTTGGTCTGAAGACAATTGAGACCTGTGGAACCTTCCCCTTGGGGGTAGTTCCTTGAATTCCAGGAGATAACCTCGAGAAACTATTTCTAGCGCCCAAGGATCCTGAACATCTCTTGCCCAAGCCTGAGCGAAGAGAGAGAGTCTGCCCCCCACCAGATCCGGTCCCGGATCGGGGGCCAGCATCTCATGCTGTCTTGGTAGCGGTAGCGGGCTTCTTGGCCTGCTTACCTTTGTTCCAGCCTTGCATCGGTCTCCAGGCTGGCTTGGTTTGAGAAGAATTACCCTCTTGCTTAGAGGATGTAGAATTTGAGGCTGGTCCGTTTCTGCGAAAGGGACGAAAATTTGTTTTATTTTTAGCCTTAAAAGACCTATCCTGAGGAAGGGTGTGGCCCTTTCCCCCAGTGATGTCTGAAATAATCTCTTTCAAGTCAGGGCCAAACAGCGTTTTCCCCTTGAAAGGGATGTTAAGCAATCTGTTCTTGGAGGACACATCCGCTGACCAAGACTTCAGCCAAAGCGCTCTGCGCGCCACAATAGCAAAACCTGAATTTTTCGCCGCTAATCTAGCTAATTGCAAAGTGGCGTCTAAGGTAAAAGAGTTAGCCAACTTAAGTGCTTGAACTCTGTCCATAACCTCCTCATAAGAGGATGCTTGATTGAGCGACTTTTCTAGTTCCTCGAACCAGAAACACGCTGCTGTAGTGACAGGAACAATGCATGAAATTGGTTGTAGAAGGTAACCTTGCTGAACAAACATCTTTTTAAGCAAACCCTCTAATTGTTTATCCATAGGATCTTTAAAAGCACAACTATCTTCTATAGGGATAGTGGTGCGTTTGTTTAGAGTAGAAACCGCCCCCTCGACCTTGGGGACTGTCTGCCATAAGTCCTTCCTGGGGTCGACCATAGGAAATAATTTCTTAAATATAGGGGGAGGGACAAAAGGTATGCCGGGCCTTTCCCATTCTTTATTTACAATGTCCGCCACCCGCTTGGGTATAGGAAAAGCTTCGGGGGGCACCGGGACCTCTAGGAACCTGTCCATCTTACATAATTTCTCTGGAATGACCAAATTGTCACAATCATCCAGAGTAGATAACACCTCCTTAAGCAGAGCGCGGAGATGTTCCAATTTAAATTTAAATGTAATAACGTCAGGTTCAGCTTGTTGAGAAATTTTTCCTGAATCTGAAATTTCTCCCTCAGACAAAACCTCCCTAGCCCCTTCAGACTGGTGTAAGGGCATGTCAGAACCATTATCATCAGCGTCCTCATGCTCTTCAGTATCTAAAACAGAGCAATCGCGCTTTCGCTGATAAGTGGGCATTTTGGCTAAAATGTTTTTAATAGAATTATCCATTACAGCCGTTAATTGTTGCATAGTAAGGAGGATTGGCGCACTAGATTCACTAGGGACCTTCTGAGTGGGCAAGACTGGTGTAGACATAGAAGGAGATGATGCAGTACCATGCTTATTCCCCTCACTTAAGGAATCATTTTGGGCAACATTATTATCAGTGGCATCATTGTCCCTACTTTGTTTGTCACATTCATCACATATATTTAAATGGAGAGGAACCTTGGCTTCCGAACATACAGAACATCGTCTATCTGATAGTTCAGACATGTTAATAGGCATAAACTTGATAACAAAGCACAAAAAACGTTTTAAAATAAAACCGTTACTGTCTCTTTAAATTTTAAACTGAACACACTTTTTTACTGAATATACGCAAAAGTATGAAGGAAATGTTCAAAATTCACCAAAATTTCACCAGTGTCATAAAGCCTTAAAAGTATTGCACACCAAATTTGAAAGCTTTACTCTTAAAATAACGGAACCGGAGCCGTTTTTACATTTAACCCCTATACAGTCCCTGGTATCTGCTTTGCTGAGACCCAACCAAGCCCAGAGGGGAATACGATACCAAATGACGCCTTCAATAAGCTTTTTCAGTGGATCTGAGCTCCTCACACATGCATCTGCATGCCTTGCTTCTCAAAAACAACTGCGCATTAGTGGCGCGAAAATGAGGCTCTGCCTATGACTAGAAAAGGCCCCCAGTGAAAAAGGTGTCCAATACAGTGCCTGCCGTTTTTTTAATAAAATTCCCAAGATTAAAATAACTCTCCAAAGTTATAAACCATTAAATATGCTTATAAAGTAATCGTTTTGGCCCAGAAAAATGTCTACCAGTCTTTAAAGCCCTTGTGAAGCCCTATTATTCTTATATTGAAAATTAAGAAAATGGCTTACCGGATCCCATAGGGAAAATGACAGCTTCCAGCATTACCAAGTCTTGTTAGAAATGTGTCATACCTCAAGCAGCCAAAGTCTGCTCACTGTTTCCCCCAACTGAAGTTAATTCCTCTCAACAGTCCTGTGTGGAAACAGCCATCGATTTTAGTAACGGTTGCTAAAATCATTTTCCTCTTACAAACAGAAATCTTCATCTCTTTTCTGTTTCAGAGTAAATAGTACATACCAGCACTATTTTAAAATAACAAACTCTTGATAGAAGAATAAAAACTACATTTAAACACCAAAAAACTCTGAGCCATCTCCGTGGAGATGTTGCCTGTGCAACGGCAAAGAGAATGACTGGGGAAGGCGGAGCCTAGGAGGGATCATGTGACCAGCTTTGCTGGGCTCTTTGCCATTTCCTGTTGGGGAAGAGAATATCCCACAAGTAAGGATGACGCCGTGGACCGGACACACCTATGTTGGAGAAATCAGAAAAGGAGATTCACAAGAAAGAGCAGGTAATTCAGAAACTCTTCTAGCAGAAGAGATGGCCAAAAGGAACAACACTTTCCAAGAAAGTAGTTTAATGTCCAAAGAATGCATAGGCTCAAAAGGAGGAGCCTGTAAAGCCTTCAAAACCAAATTAAGACTCAAAGGAGGCGAGATTGATTTAATGACAGGCTTGATACGAACCAAAGCCTGTACAAAACAGTGAATATCAGGAAGTTTAGCAATCTTTCTGTGAAATAAAACAGAAAGAGCAGAGATTTGTCCCTTCAAGGAACTTGCAGACAAAGCCTTATCCAAACCATCCTGAAGAAACTGTAAAATTCTAGGAATTCTGAAAGAATACCAAGATAATTTATGAGAAGAACACCATGAAATATAAATCTTCCAAACTCGATAATAAATCTTTCTAGAAACAGATTTATGAGCCTGTAACATAGTATTAATCACTGAGTCAGAGAAACCTCTATGACTAAGCATAGAGATCCTGATGGAAAAACGGACCTTGAGACAGAAGGTCCGGCCTTAATGGAAGTGGCCAAGGTTGGCAACTGGACATCCGAACAAGATCCGCATACCAAAACCTGTGAGGCCATGCTTGAGCCACCAGCAACACAAATGATTGCTCAATGATGATTTTGGAGATCACTCTTGGAAGAAGAACTACAGGCAGGAAAATATAAGAAGGTTGATAACACCAAGGAAGTGTCAACGCATCCACTGCTTCCACCTGAGGATCCCTGGACCTGGATAGGTACCTGGGTAGTTTCTTGTTTAGATGGGAAGCCATCAGATCTATTTCTGGAAGACCCCACATCTGAACAATCTGAGAAAATACATCTGGATGGAGCGACCACTCCCCTGGATGTAAAGTCTGACGGCTGAGATAATCCGCTTCCCAATTGTCTATACTTTGGATATGAACTGCAGAAATTAGACAGGAGCTGGATTCCGCCCAAGCAAGTATCCGAGATACTTCTTTCATAGCTTGGGGACTGTGAGTCCTACCCTGATGATTGACATATGGCAAAGTTGTGATATTGTCTGTCTGAAAACAAATGAATGGTTCTCTCTTCAACAGAGGCCAAATCTGAAGAGCCCTGAAGATCGCACAGAGTTCCAAAATATTGATTGGTAATCTCGCCTCTTGAGATTTCCAAACTCCTTGTGCTGTCAAAGATCCCCAAACAGCTCCCCAACCTCAAAGACTTGCATCTGTTGTGATCACAGTCCAGGTTGGACGAACAAAAGAGGCCCCTTGAACTATACGATGGTAATCTAACCACCAAGTCAGAGATTGTCGAACATTGGGATTTAAGGATATTAATTGTGATATCCTTGTATAATCCCTGCACCACTGGTTCAGCATACAAAGCTGAAGAGGTCTCATGTGAAAATGAGCAAAGGGGATCGCGTCCGATGCTGCAGTCATGAGACCTAAAACTTCCATGCACATAGCTACTGAATGGAATGACTGAGACTGAATGTTCCGACAGGCTGCAACCAATTTCAAAAGTCTCTTGTCTGTTAGAGACAGAGTTATGGACACTGACTCTCTGGAAACCTAAAAAGGTGACCCTTGTCTGAGGAATCAAAGAACTTTTTGGTAAATTGATCCTCCAACCATGTTTTCGAAGAAACAACACTAGTTGATTCGTGTGAGATTCTGCAGAACATAAAGACTGAGCTAGTACCAAGATATCGTCCAAATAAGGAAACACCGCAATACCCCGCTCCCCGATTACAGAGAGTAGGGCACTGAAAACCTTTGAAAAGATTCTTGGAGCTGTCGCTAGGCCAAAAGGAAGAGCAACAAATTGGTAATGCTCGTCTAGAAATGAGAATCTCAGAAACTAATAATGATCTGGATGAATCGGAATATGAAGATATGCATCCTGCAAGTCTATTGTGGACATATAATGTCCTTGCTGAACAAAAAGCAGAATAGTCCTTATAGTCACCATTTTGAAAGTTGGTACTCTTACATAAAGATTCAAAATTTTCATATCCAGAACTGGTCTGAATGATTTTTTTTTCTTTAGGACAATGAATAGATTTGAATAAAACCCCAAACCCTGTTCCTGAAACGGAACTGGCCTGATTACCCCTGAAAACTTCAGATCTGAAACACACTTCAGGAAAGCCTGAGCCTTTACTGGATTTGCTGGGATGCGTGAGAGAAAATATCTTCTCACAGGAGGTCTTACTCTGAATCCTATTCGGTATCCCTGAGAGACAATACTCAGAATCCATTGATTTTGGACAGAATTTATCCAAACATCCTTGAAAAATCTTAATCTGCCCCCTACCAGCTGA